>NC_043745.1:8788769-8978769 GCF_902148845.1 Salarias fasciatus
TTCTTTTGTAATGGCTGGAATTAGTGGTTTGATTTGAAGTGATTGTTTTTCACTTGCTGTTGAAGCTCATGTGGTGAGTGGCAGTGTGGCGCCACAGCGCCCTCTACTGGCCAGCCGTCACTCCGTTTCCCTTTAAAAGTGGAATGGCTCTCAAAGACTGTCGCTTACGGCCATACTACCCTGAAAATGCCCGATCTCGTCTGATCTCGGAAGCCAAGCAGGGTCAGGCCTGGTCAGAAGCTGGGGAACAATAGTCTGTCTAGGGGGGGGAAGAAGGGAAAAGAAGGGGAAGAAAAGGGGGAAGAAGGGGGAGAAGGAAAAAGGAGAAGAAGAAGGAAAAAAAGGAGAATAAAGGAGAATTGACAGCTTCTTTCACTTTTGCTTGCCTTTTTACTGCCTTTATGATCTACTTAGATCCAATTTCTTCCTGAAATTTCAAATATATGGGGAAAATCTGTCAGAGACTGTGTGTTTGATGGGGAAGATGTGGCTCCAAGTCGCTGGTTCGAGCCCCGCTGACGACCCAAATATGTGAACTACTTCTAAGTGGATACTGTTCAACTTTGACATAAAACTAAGTTTGTTATGAAAATATTATTCACCTTTTGTAAATGTGTTGCTGTCTGGTCAGACCTGCATTAAAAGAGCTTTTATAACTCTGATCTTAACAAAGCTATATAAGAAGACTGGCTTTCTTTAAAAAGCTTTTCTAGTTGTAATGATACCCTTATAAAGAATAAGGTCAATTTGATCAGTTACTATTTTAAATACATGATCTTGACATGTCATTTTATCTTGACAATACAAAAAGGTCTGTCTGTTTTCCCTTTCTAAACAGATATTTATGTGAATAACAAACCAAAAGCACTGCTGCACAAAGAAAGGCCAGATTTATTGAAAAATACAAACATCATTTGTATATGACACAAAGAGATATATGAGCTAACTATGTACAGCAAAGTATTTCAACACAATTACATACAACACCATTAAGAAAATGAAAAAAAAAAAAATCACTGAGCACATCCAGGACTGTTGGAGCTCTCTTGTGGACACCGGCACCAGTGAGCTGCTTTCTGCATACAGGCCAGTGCAGAATCACTTTCCAGTGATCCAGCATCCACAGGAGGAGCCTGTGGGTGAAAAAAACCACTCTGGAGCAGGAAACTGGTGAGAAATGAGAGCAGACTCTGGTGGTGTGGACCACAACTACAGGTCTAACTGCAGTCACTGGTTTTTCCAGATGGAGGCTGAAATCCATCTCTGGTCCTGAGCAGGTCTATTTTATTCATCTCTGCTGGGAGCCAGCGAGGCTCAGAACCTGGAGCAGGCTGTGCTTCTGCTGCTGGAGCGTGAAGAGGGTCGGAGGTGGAGAGCTCAGAGGGAGCAGTCGGAGGAGGAGCAGATGGAGGTGGAGCAGTCGGAGGTGGAGCAGTGGGAGGAGGAGCAGATGGAGGTGGAGCAGTCGGAGGTGGAGCAGCCGGAGGTGGAGCAGATGGACACAGAGGTGGTTGTAGAGGACAGGGGTTTGAGGAGCTGAGGATGAGGCTGATAAGGTCCTGGACTGCAGACAGGTGACAGTGCTCTGCTTGTCGTGGTTCTGAATGTGACAGAGGACACAGAGGAGCTGCAGGCCTGATGAGAGAGGAAGAGAGAACAGCTCAAAACATAATGAATGACAATGGATGGTGAGACTGTCAGTGACTATGAAGCATTTCAACAATCCCATTGAAATGTTGGACTGAGAGGCTGTTAGTGCTGCTGCTACGTTACCTTGAAGACATGTTTTCTAGCCAAACTCAGGTTTGGGGTCAATGCAGCATCGTCAACATGTTTTCTCTAAATATTTTTGACATGACCAACACCTGTAACATCATTCATATTCACCGATGCCAAAGTCAAAGAGGGCCTGGGAGCAGTCTGTCCAGATGCTGCTGCTGACGGACCTGGATGATCTGGAGCGCTGGGGGAAGTGACCGGGACGCTGCTGGAAGGCTGCAGGAGCACAGGGAAGGAAAATGAATAAAACACCTGCATGCATTCATTTCATGAGATACTAACAACACCCTCTGTGCATGGAAACCACAGCTACATGTTTGCATCTGGCCAAACAAAGATGACCGTCCCTCAGCTGCATTGGGCATTTCTCAATCTACAATACAATTTGAATATATCTTATAATGCCTCACATTTTTTTAAATTAAGTTTATTCTTAAGTGCACACTGAATGCTGATTATTCTGTCCAACTTTACCTTCAGATAAAGATCAGGCCACTTCTTCTGATGGTGCTGGTCTGTTTCCTGCCTCAGAGCCAAACGCTGGAAGCAGCAAACCTTTGCAGGGTGGAAACCCACCCCTCATCCCCCATGGCTCTGTGCTTCTTCTGTTTGGAAGAAGGAATAGATGCACACGTCACACCAAGAAGTCCAGCCAGAGTTACGCCTGAGAAACAGCTATTACTGATATGTGTTATATTACTGTCATTATTATTCATTATTATTTGGAGGTATATAAGTTTAAAAAGCACAAATTCTAACATATTGTATGTATATTCTTTAATGCATAGTTAACCTCAGTGTTTTTTCTCATTTCTTTTTTTGTGTGTGTGGGGGGGACTTTACTGAGGTGACACTGCAAATTAATAAAAGCTTTTCAGTTAAATTTCTCAGCTGATATTTTTGCCAGTAAGACAGCACAGTGAAGCTGCAGTAAAAAAGGACTTCAGTCCTTGCAGTTCCAGTCAAGTCAGGCTAAAAATGTGGCTCTGGAGCTCAGAGAAGCTCTCAGGAAATGTCAAATATGTAAATTCATTGAGGTTAATTGGCACATTGCATAATTAAATAATACTCCTGTGGCTACGGTAACAATTAAAACAAAAGCAGCACTTTAAATAGCTAAAACAGCTTAAAAAACTATAGGTATTCTGAAGTGAAAAAAACAAGCATCTAAATAACACAATCAAAACAACAAGCAGGATAACACGAATGAATGAATGAAATAACTCCAGAGTCACCACGATGCCACGGCCGTTTCTTTCTTGTGATCATAGCGGTGTCACATGTGTAGCTTATTGAAAAAGACTAAAAGAAAGTTAATATCAACTTACCTTGATATCCAAAGCCACGGTGTTTGTCCACAGAGTTTGAGGAGGGGGAAGCCACCGGCAGCGGGTCCATCGTGACTTGATACGAGTCCTGTCATTGGTTGTTTAGCGATCCAGTAGTAAGCCGGACATCGATTGGTCGAGAGAAGCCACGTGGTCAGATCTGGATTGGGTGGGTGATTCTGGGCAATTCTGGGCAGAAGAGACGTCGGTTGGCTGAAAAATTCTGGGGCTGGAGATACGCGATTGGTTGCTGTGAGAAATTCTGGACAATCTTGCTCTGGATTGGGTCGGGGATTCTGGGCAATTCTGGGCTGGAGAGAAGGAGATTGGCTGAAAAAGCTGGAGACGCGGAGACGCGATTCGACGAGGAAAAGCAGCCGGACGGCTCCCAGGTAGCGCCCTTTTCAGGGTAGTATGGCCGTAAGCGACAGTCTTTGAGAGCCATTCCACTTTTAAAGGGAAACGGAGTGACGGCTGGCCAGTAGAGGGCGCTGTGGCGCCGCACTGCCACTCACCACATGAGCTTCAACAGCAAGTGAAAAACAATCACTTCAAATCAAACCACTAATTCCAGCCATTACAAAAGAAATGTCAAGAACATTTTTCACATAAAAAAGACTCAGACAGAAATCCGTGCCCGCCCAAAATTAAATGGAAACATGAATAAATAAAAAAAAAGAAACAAAAAGGACACACACACACACACCAATTAAAAAAAACCCAAAACAAAACAAAAATAAACCAACAACAAAACATAAGAACAAACGCAGAAAACTCTTCATCGACACTGGTACTGGCCTGGGGGTTTCAGGTGCGCTGATTGTCAGCCGAGTACCCCTCAATTGAAATTGGACTCCACCTTGAAGGTGTGGTTGTTCCTGGTGACTGTCAAGTACAAACCAGCAAGATGTCTTGCAAGAAATTGTCAAAGGCATGGAGAAAGAAGCTTTTTTTAAAGGTGCTTTGGAGGAGTCTGCCGCATCTGACGTGAAACATGTGTCTCTGTGCTCTTTGGCAGGGGTTAATTGGCCAGTATGTGACTTGCGGACGGCACACTGGTTGGATGGCTTTTTTGTGCAAAAGGAAAAGCTTACGGCACCTGGTATTCCCAGGCGGTCTCCCATCCAAGTACTGACCAGGCCTGACCCTGCTTGGCTTCCGAGATCAGACGAGATCGGGCATTTTCAGGGTAGTATGGCCGTAAGCGACAGTCTTTGAGAGCCATTCCACTTTTAAAGGGAAACGGAGTGACGGCTGGCCAGTAGAGGGCGCTGTGGCGCCGCACTGCCACTCACCACATGAGCTTCAACAGCAAGTGAAAAACAATCACTTCAAATCAAACCACTAATTCCAGCCATTACAAAAGAAATGTCAAGAACATTTTTCACATAAAAAAGACTCAGACAGAAATCCGTGCCCGCCCAAAATTAAATGGAAACATGAATAAATAAAAAAAAAGAAACAAAAAGGACACACACACACACCAATTAAAAAAACCCCAAAACAAAACAAAAAAACAACAACAACAAAACATAAGAACAAACGCAGAAAACTCTTCATCGACACTGGTACTGGCCTGGGGGTTTCAGGTGCGCTGATTGTCAGCCGAGTACCCCTCAATTGAAATTGGACTCCACCTTGAAGGTGTGGTTGTTCCTGGTGACTGTCAAGTACAAACCAGCAAGATGTCTTGCAAGAAATTGTCAAAGGCATGGAGAAAGAAGCTTTTTTTAAAGGTGCTTTGGAGGAGTCTGCCGCATCTGACGTGAAACGTGTCTCTGTGCTCTTTGGCAGGGGTTAATTGGCCAGTATGTGACTTGCGGACGGCACACTGGTTGGATGGCTTTTTTGTGCAAAAGGAAAAGCTTACGGCACCTGGTATTCCCAGGCGGTCTCCCATCCAAGTACTGGGCGCTACCTGGGAGCATATGACACCGCTATGATCACAAGAAAGAAACGGCCGTGGCATCGTGGTGACTCTGGAGTTATTTCATGCATTAGATGCTTGTTTTTTTCACTTCAGAATACCTATAGTTTTTTAAGCTGTTTTAGCTATTTAAAGTGCTGCTTTTGTTTTAATTGTTACCGTAGCCACAGGAGTATTATTTAATTATGCAATGTGCCAATTAACTTCAATGAATTTATATATTTGACATTTTCTGAGAGCTTCTCTGAGCTCCAGAGCCACATTTTTAGCCTGACTTGACTGGAACTGCAAGGACTGAAGTCCTTTTTTACTGCGGCTTCACTGTGCTGTCATATTGGCAAAAATATCAGCTGAGAAATTTAACTGAAAAGCTTTTATTAATTTGCAGTGTCACCTCAGTAAAGTCCCCCCCACACACACACACACAAAAAAAAAGAAATGAGAAAAAACACTGAGGTTAACTATGCATTAAAGAATATACATACAATATGTTAGAATTTGTGCTTTTTAAACTTATGTACCTCCAAATAATAATGACAGTAATATAACACATATCAGTAAGAGCTATTTCTCAGGCATAACTCTGGCTGGACTTCTTGGTGTGACGTGTGCATTTATTCCTTCTTCCAAACAGAAGAAGCACAGAGCCATGGGGGATGAGGGGTGGGTTTCCACCCTGCAAAGGTTTGCTGCTTCCAGCTTTTGGCTCTGAGGCAGGAAACAGACCAGCACCACCAGAAGAAGTGGCCTGATCTTTATCTGAAGGTAAAGTTGGACAGAATAATCAGCATTCAGTGTGCACTTAAGAATAAACTTAATTTAAAAAAGTGTGAGGCATTATAAGATATATTCAAATTGTATTGCAGATTGAGAATTGCCCAATGCAGCTGAGGGACGGTCATCTTTGTTTGGCCAGATGCAAACATGTAGCTGTGGTTTCCATGCACAGACGGTGTTGTTAGTATCTCATGAAATGAATGCATGCAGGTGTTTTATTAATTTTCCTTCCCTGTGCTCTTGCAGCCTTCCAGCAGCGTCCCGGTCACTTCCCCCAGCGCTCCAGATCATCCAGGTCCGTCAGCAGCAGCATCTGGACAGACTGCTCCCAGGCCCTCTTTGACTTTGGCATTGGTAAATATGAATGATGTTACAGGTGTTGGTCATGTCAAAAATATTTAGAGAAAATATGTTGACGATGCTGCATTGACCCCAAACCTGAGTTTGGCTAGAAAACATGTCTTCAAGGTAACGTAGCAGCAGCACGGTGGTGTCTGCCTCATTTCAGTGGGATTGTTGAAATGCTTCATAGTCACTGACAGTCTCACCATCCACTGTCATTTGTGATGTTTTGAGCTGTTCTCTCTTCCTCTCTCATCAGGCCTGCAGCTCCTCTGTGTCCTCTGTCACATTCAGAACCACGACAAGCAGAGCACCGTCACCTGTCTGCAGTCCAGGACGTCGTCAGCCTCATCCTCAGCTCCTCAAACCCCCCCTGTCCTCTACAACCACCTCTGTGTCCATCTGCTCCACCTCCACTGCTCCCTCTGAGCTCTCCACATCCGACCCTCTTCACGCTCCAGCAGCAGAAGCACAGCCTGCTCCAGGTTCTGAGCCTCGCTGGCTCCCAGCAGAGATGAAAAAAATAGACCTGCTCAGGACCAGAAATGGATTTCAGCCTCCATCTGGAAAAACCAGCGACTCCAGTTAGACCTGAAGTTGTGGTGGTCCACACCACCAGAGCCTGCTCTCATTTCTCACCAGTTTCCTGCTCCAGAGTGGTTTTTCACCCACAGGCTCCTCCTGTGGATGCTGGATCACTGTGGAAAGTGATTCTGCACTGGCCTGTATGCAGAAAGCAGCTCACAGGTGCCGGTGTCCACAAGAGAGCTCGGACAGTCCTGGATGTGTTCAGTGATTTTTTTTTTTTTTTTTATTTTCCTAATGGTGTTGTATGTAATTGTGTTGAAATACTTTGCTGTACATAGTTAGCTCATATATCTCTTTGTGTCATATACAAATGATGTTTGTATTTTTCAATAAATCTGGCCTTTCTTTGTGCAGCAGTGCTTTTGGTTTGTTATTCACATGAATGTCTGTTTAGAAAGGTAAAACAGACAGACCTTTTTGTATTGTCAAGATAAAATGACATGTCAAGATCATGTATTTAAAATAGTAACTGATCAAATTTACCTTATTAAATAAAAGGGTATCATTACAACTAGAAAAGCTTTTTAAAGAAAGCCAGTCTTCTTATACAGCTTTGTTAAGATCAGAGTTATAAAAGCTCTTTTAATGCAGGTCTGACCAGACAGCAATACATTTGCAAAAGGTGAATAATATTTTCATGGCAAACTTAGTTTTATGTCAAAGTTTAACAATATCCACTTCGAAGTAGTTCACATATTTGGGTCGGTAGCGGGGCTCGAACCAGCGACTTTTGGAGCCACATCTTCCCCATCAAACACACAGTCAATGACAGATTTTCCCCAGATAATTGAAAATTCAGGAAAAAATTGGATCTAAGTAGATCATAAAGGCAATAAAAAGGCAAACAAAATTGAAATAAGCTGTCAATTCTCCTCTTTTTCTTTCTTCTTCTCCTTTTTCCTTCTCCCCCTTCTTCCCCCTCTTCTTCCCCTTCTTTTCCCTTCTTCCCCCCCCTAGACAGACTATTGTTCCCCAGCTTTGGCGCGATCTCGTCTGATCTCGGAAGCCAAGCAGGGTCAGGCCTGGTCAGTACTTGGATGGGAGACCGCCTGGGAATACCAGGTGCCGTAAGCTTTTCCTTTTGCACAAAAAAGCCATCCAACCAGTGTGCCGTCCGCAAGTCACATACTGGCCAATTAACCCCTGCCAAAGAGCACAGAGACACATGTTTCACGTAATATCCAAGTTTTTGTTTCTTTTTGTTTTGATCGGGAGATGGCGGTAAGTCAACCATTCGGATGACAGCTGCCTTTATACACTGCAGAAGAAGAACAAGGAGCAGAAGATGACGGATGAGAGTGTCGTTTGGAGTTGACGTCTTTCTCTGCTTCTGTTGTTTTTCACTGATCTAAACCATGATGTCGCCAGGCTGCTCTGACATGCAAACTCCTGACAGTGTAAATGCAGGTTCGACTTTTTTTCTCAAATGTTTGCGATTCCCGTGTAGTCTCATCACGCCAATGTTAGCTGTGGAGCTATGTTGGAACTGCTAGCATGCTAGCAGCTTTAGCTGTGTTCACGCGTCTGTGCGGACTTTGAATTACGTGTAAGCTCTGTGTTTATTTACTTGGTCGCGCTGCTCCACAGCTGAAGCGTGTTTAGCATTTTGTGCAAACGACCAAAGCCAAAAAGATATTAAACGGATTTCCAGCAAACCGCACAGCTGTGGCTACGAAGAAGCTAACGAGGCAGCAGTAAATACAACACCCGCTAAATGGAGTTAATATGTCAACAAGAAGTTGAATATCATTTACATAGACGATGCTTTAGTGACTCAGATTTTATAATGCGGTCACTTGACGGCCCATACAGACAACGCGGTGCGGTTGTAAAGCACCATGATAGCTCCTGGCTGGAGATGTCAGACATGATCGACTTCCTGGAAATCCCTGTTTTTAAAAATGGATAGTTTGTGAGTTGAATCACCCAAAAAGCCTCAAAATCCAATTATTAATTATAAACAGAGGAGCCGTACAACCATGTTTAGGGAATTACAAATTGAATGCAATACTGTAAGTGCATAATGGGCAGTTTAAAGTAAATGTTATTGTAAAATACAAATCGCAATTTGTGGATGTCTGTGTGAATATGTAAGAGAAGAACTGAAAGTTAAGTTACATTTATAAATCACATTTGTGATACATAGTTTTTTACATGAAACATGCAATTTTATATGCTGTCATGTTGATCCAAACCTTTGGAGTAAGCCAGAGGGAATATTTGAGGTGATCCAAAGAAAAGGCAGCTGCAGATTGACCGACACTTCTAATTTTTTAAGTGTTGATTATTATGTAGAATTTGAAGGTGGAAAAAAATTGCTCATCACAAATCAAATTCATGTGCTTAATTGCACAATCTGAGCTGTTGCACTTTCATCCTCTGACCAGTTCGACTCCCTCGTGTCCTTCATCAGATTTAAGGCATTTAAAAACATATGAACTGTCACAATATCCCATTAATTCATCTGTCATGGGTTAGTCAACTGGAGCTACATTTTGACCCCAACAGTAAAGAAATAATGTGCAGTCATTCTTTTTGACACAGATCCACTCCTGACGTGACTATTTCTGCTGAGTGAGTGACTCACTACTAGTTGTCCTGCTGTGTAAAGGCCTATGTCTGATTTTCAGGTAAACAGAGGATACCCTGTCCGCTACATGGCTGTAAGCGAGTTTACAGCGACGTGAGCGCTCTAGAAACACACATCAAAGAGCATGAGATCCCGGCTCAGTCGATTCCTGGTGAGTCTTGCTCAGAGTTGGAACTACTTTTTGCTGGGCTGTTTTCTAAATCCCTACCCAATTTAGAAAAAGTACAAACGATGCTCTGAATAGTTTGTAATTGTTTAACTTAAATTTCTTTTGAAATTTGTTAATGTGACATTCACGTGTCTTTGCAGAGTGAATTGTTGCTGGATTGTGTGTTGATCACTTCTGATGATGTGTGTCTTCTCTCCAGGCAAGGTGATGCTATGCTCCCACATCGGCTGCAGCGGTTCTTTCCCCGACATGCAGAAACTCATGGAACATATTAGGCACCATCACAAACTCAACATATTCTTCCAGTGAGTTTCACTCAAGTGCTTTGCCTCTCAGCTGATGTGCTCCACCTTGACTCATGTCTTTTTTCCTTCTTCCTGAAGGTGTGAGAGCTGTCGGACTAAGTTGCGGTCCTACCGAGGCCTCCTGACTCACCTGCACAGCTGCTCCAAAGTGTCACGAGGGAAACTGAAGCCAGTGGAGCCGGCAGCACCCCCTCCTCACTCTGCTGTCGTGGCCAGCCCTACGCCCATGGATCAGCAGCCGTCGCAGCCACAGTCAGAGGCTGCTCCACAGCCAGTCGCTGCTGAAGCACCGATCCAGCATGGACCGTTCCCTGCTGAATGTCCCTCACAGCCTGCCGTCCCCTCTGTGCTCACTCCCTGCAGTCTGCCTCTTCCAGGGACATCTCCTCCACAGCTCACTGATGTAGCTCCACCACCACCTGCCACCAACATAGTCTCTATCCTGCCTCCCTCACTGGAGGTTCCCAAAGCAACAGTCTTCCCTCCTGAAGTGCAGGCTCAAACAGAGACCAGGGCCCCTGAGCCCGTCCACTCACCTCCAGCATCTGCACCGCAGTCACCTCCCGGTTCAGCCGCTGTCTGGAAGAAGAGCCAAGGTGAGTCAGTTTAAAACCAAGCTCTGTTTTTTCCCACATCTGTACAGAAGGATTCAGAATAATGCTGCCTACTTCACTGTCACTTCCTTCTGTTAAAATATTTATATGTATATTTTTCAGCTTGTGTCATGAGGGAGAGCAGTATGATTTTTATGCAGTGATATCAGATATGCATCTCATGCACAGGTAAAAAATAAATAACATCTAACAATGCAAAAATGATGGCAGAGTGCTATTTGATTTCTCTATGGTTATGTATTTCTGATTAATGTCATGTTCTACATTTGATTGACATATTTTCAGTAGCTTATTTGATGTATGTGTGTTGAAGTATTCATCATTCTGCCTTGCAATTCACTCTGATGCAGAATTGGTGAGTTTTGTGTGTGTAAAAGTAACTGCTCTTCAGACATTTTACACTTGGAAAGAAATCTGATGTGAAAAATACTGAAATGATACATTTTTATTCGAGATGAAACTGGCAATTCCTGCATCTTATGTGTTTTTTTTTTAAAGAGAAAACCATGATTTTCCTCCACCCTGACTCTGCTCTTTCTGTACTTGAAGGTTTGACTTGCAGCAGACGCATCCTGTGGGAGCACACCAGAGGGCGCTACACATGTGTGCAGTGCGGCCACTGTGTATCCAACAGGAAGGAAATGTCCCAACACATCAGCAGTCACCACAGTGGAAGCAAACCAGCAGAGGAAATGGGGAACACTGCAAATAATGCATGAAGGAGGAGCTCAAACTTTCTGAATGTGTGAAGGTTTCCGCCAGCTGAGCTGATGAGGCTGTAACTTTGACGCTCATGCTCCCCACCGGTGTGTTTCTGCACAGGTCTTCACAGGAAAGTGTTTTGGTTTCCAGTGGTAGTTTAAAGAGAAAACTATCTGAAAGGTGACTGTTTGTGGTACGTAAAAGACTGATGCTGTTTCCTCAGACATGAGCATTGATACAGTTGTTGCTGTTTTGAGTCAGTTAGTGGCAACAGCGTGTATCAGTACTCGATGAAGCATTTTCATTTAGTTTGAGGGAAGACACAGTCCTGGTGTATGAAATGAATTCATTCAGAAGCACTTTTTTGTTTTTTAATAGAGATCATGTGTTCAGGGAGATTATCTGTACAGTCTGTCCCAAAGTTGATTGAAACAGTATAAGATGTATAGATTGAACTTGTCCGTCTAAAAAAAATATAATTTTAACAATCCCTCTGCTATGAACTGATGAAACCTTTCAGACAAAATGTCCTCAAAATTTCAACTAGTCCAGCAGCTGTCGTGACGATAGTTTTGTAGAACATAGGAGTCCAGCTTGGAGATTTCATTTGCATGTTTACTAATGACTGGAGGTGACTGAGGCGGCCGTCATGAGCTCAATGAGTGAAATAAATGTTTTTTTTTATTTAACCTCAATATGTCATGAAGTTGGCTGATGTGTAAAATAGCTACTTTACTATGATGGGAAATAAACCAGTGATGTGAACCAAGAAACCGACCTCGCACATTTTTCTGTAAGGAAGGGACTAACTTGTGTCTCTGTTCTAGCCGGTGCTCGTTCCATCTCTCCTGTAGTACAAGGAAGGTTTCTTCTTTCCACAGCCGCTTATGCTCCCTCATGTGAAACTGTCGAGTTTTTGTCTGTGAAAGTTTCCAGAAGTGACTGTGTTGTATTTGGCACTATATGAATAAAGCTGAATTGAACTGATTGGTGAGTTGTGTTATACATGTCACAATGTTTTAATAATTTGATGCAAGTTCATGATGTGAAATAATTACATTAAATTAATATTAATCATGAATAAAATATGCACTTTGTGTTTTGTTTAAAAAAACTTGCTTTAAGATGATACATTGTTGGCAGTTTTAAATGATGTCAACTAATTTGCATATCTAGGTCAAATTCAATTATTTCTTCAAAACTGATATATTGTTGCCAACTCCTCAGTAAAGTTCTAAATGATGTCATACAGAAAGAAGGGATGTTTTTTTTTTTTTAATCAATTTATTGAGCGTTTTTCAAATGAATATTATTGGTGCATTATGTGACATGACAGACACAACCATAAGGAGCCCTCATCATTCAAGTACACTTTAATCCATGGTTCATGAAATGAAGTTTCTGAGATTAAAAGATAAAATCAATTATTGTCTTTTTTTGTTTTTTTTTTTGCCTACCAGTGCAGTTTGGATGGAATAAAGCAGGTGTAAGTATCGCTGCATAAGACTGTTTGGACAGGTGTCATAATAATCAAATTAAAGGAGCAGCAAATGTTGGGCAGGATCCCTGTGATCTAATGAAATAGACTCAAACTGGGACACAATGGTTTATTATAACACAGAAATCCATTGAAAAATCCCAAAAGCAAATTGTTTGGTCCCATTTGCATGAGTTAGCTACAATCAAAACAAAGCAGACGAAGGTAAGACAAGGTCAAAAACGTCTGTTTATTTGGGTCAATCAGAATGACTTCATACAAGCACTTTAGACTGATCAGTTTTAGTCAGCTCAAGCTCTTTTTCATGCCTCTGCACATCCACACATTCTCCCAAACAAACCTGCAACCCCCCCTCCTCCTCCTTTACTGCATCACACACACACACACACACACCCGTTCACAATAACTAACATCAAAGACACGGTCACATGGAGAGCGGTCCCACGGATTCATGAATGTGAAGCACAGGTCGTTACCACATGCAGACGGAGGCGTCCCATCGCGTTAGGGGAGTTCATGAGCAACACGACGTGGGGGGGGGGGGTTCACCTACACACAACGGCTCCAACAACACGAGCCATCCTACCTTCACTGTCTGTACACATGGCTCTTTACAACTGCTGCGGCCAATTTCTGTTAATCAAACAAAACCTGCTGAAATTAATTGGAAACTAAAGGTTTTTTTATTATTATTATTAATTTGTTTTCTTTTTTATTTCACATGAGGGCAGGTTGTTGAAAAAACAAAACGAAAAAAGAACTCATTGTAAACAAGAGCATACAAAAAAGAAAGAAAGAAAAATGCCGACCGGATCAGGCAAACATGTATTTATTATCACAACTATGTTCAGCTCAGTTCTCTTGTTGGATTTATTCTTAAAAAAACCGCTTCTGATCAACGGCGTACATTTTTCCCACTGGAACCTTCCGGAAAAACAGGCTGTTGCCTCTGCTCATGTTGCCCTGAAACAAAGAAAGGACATGAGAATTTATGGGTGACTTCACAGATTGAAATAAAATCCTCAATACAGAAACACACCAAAAAAAAACAACAAAAAAAAAAAACAACAGACTGCTGGAAATTCATTCACTAATTCAGTAATGAGAGGAAAAGGTTGTTCTGGGGGTATTAAAAGGTATCATAACTATTTCTTAATGTCAAACTCAGAAACCTGTCAAGGCTTTTATATTTTGAGAGTTTGAATTTTTTCAATTTATACATTTAATTTATCCATCCATCCATCCATCTCCATCCATTTTCTACTGCTTATCTGGGGCCGGGTCGCGGGGGCAGCAGTCTCAGCAGGGACGCAATTTCATTTATTTATGCAGATAATCTCATCGAGAAAAGTTTTCATTTCCTAGAAAACCTAACAGGTTTATTTTTTGAGCTTTCTGTTGGTTAAAATTCAGAGTTGTGTCCAACTGTCCAGTTATTCATTAACTAATTGTTCAAAACATGTTGTGATTTCTTCTCTGTAATGAACTTTCTTGACAAGATTTCAAGTTTTATCATTGTTGTCTAACTGACTTTAAAACAGGAGTGCAATTTTATCTCAAGTAAGAAGGATCAATAAATAATTACAATGCAGGCTAAAAAAAGTTGTCATTGCTTCTGTGAAATGACCTATCCATATATCATTAAGAAGTTCAAATCCTTTCACAACATGACAAATCTCAAATTTGAATGAAAACAAGCAGCAATTTCAACAATATTATAAAATGTGCATTAAAACTTACAGATTTACAGTGAATTTTTAGGATAATACTGGATTTTATTATAGTACCAGTGTACTAATTACATCCTTAATGGCATTAAATATTTGGCCACATGTAGCTGGAACTCGGAAATAAAGAAGGTTAGTTCATATGATGGTCAGAATAACTTGCAAGATGTGCCTATGGGTAACTTTATGTCTTCATTCAAGCAGTTACAACTAAAAAACTGGGCAGCTGCTTGTCTCTTCTTTACAGCAGATGACACATTATCGGGATTCACTAGAAATATGTGCAGCTCAGTGCACAAACGTCTTTGATATGTTATTTCTGTAAGATCTAAGAGTGATCACTAAAGCACAGAGTGTTGCAGCATGATTACCTCTCTGCTTAGATGTCTCCAGCAGTCCACCCAGGTGGGATAAACAGATGCATAGGGGGGCAGGCCTCCAGCCAGCCTGACAAAACGACACAGTCAGTCCTCCACTTCACACACCGGAGGATTCACAGAGTCACATGACGATCTCATCATAAACTCACCCGCAGTTGTTGACTGCCATAAGGTTTGAAACCAAAACAAAGGGGTATGTGAGCATACTGGCGAAGAACTGAAACAGAGAGCAGAGTTTCAGGGAGAGGAAGGTGAGCGGACGGTGTCCAGGTGAGGCGGAGCAGTGCGGACGTCGGCGCCACTCACCCCCGTCACGGCCTGGGAGCAGTTTTTCAGTTCTCCGGTGTGACTCATCTGCACAGAGCGAGAGGGACGGTGTTAACCGGGGCTGGCGGCAGCCCGCCGGACACAAACCTTCAGGGCGACGGCGGGGCAGGGCCCAGAGCTCCGCGGTCAGAGGTTTAATGGCCGCGTTCACACTTTGTCAGGGAGGGGAATTAATCCGTGTGAGGCTCCACATGACTCAAATCACCTCAACAAAAATGCAGTCATCTCATCATAGAAAGCAGTCTGCTGCATGACTTTGATGAGTTATTATTGCTACTGTGCATAAACATCCATTTTCTCAGCATCGTGTGATTTAAATCTTAATCTCTGAACACAGTATTCTGTTTTTAACAAGAGAAACTCACTGCTTTACCTTCAGTAAATAAGTAAACAGACGTCCACGACTTGGTAGGAAATCTTTATTCTGGAATCTTTTATGATTTCAATGTGAGCTCAGAGGTTTGGTGACTGGTTTTTAATTTAACTGACTGTATCTTTATACAAGTTTAATCTTGAATTGTATTTGCGATTTATAACAGTCCTTGACTGCGTGGTGCATGAGGAGACGTACCGAGTCATCGATGGCGTAGGTATTGATCGCGTGAGCCAACATGTTACAGATCCACAGAGCCAGGACGTCGCCCAGCAAGCGAGGGATCAGTCCACTGCAAGAGAATCAAAACACTCGTTACAGCATCTGGGATGAAAGGGAACATCGAAGGAAAAAGAAGAATTCAGGTCACAAACTCTGAGGGGTCTTTGTAAAAATGCAGTCGTTCTACCAGCATTACATTCCATTGGTCTGAAGTTTGGGTTTATCAACCATAAAATTCACAGACATTGATGACGCTTCTATGTAGAACTGTTTTCACACTTTATTTGCGAGTCTGGACCAAAAAAGACAGACTCAATGAACATTTAAGGCCATAAACAAATGTCCTGGAGAGGCAGGAAGTGCACTGTGGAAACAAACAAAAGGATTTTCTCACACTTCTACCATCCGGTGTTGAAGCCGTTTCTGATAAACTCACTTCAGTCAAACCACATCAGAGTGGAGTCAGATCTGCTCTACAAGACCAGGTTTATGATTTGCTTTTACAATAATATGGATTTGAGAGCTTTTTATCTCCTGTAGTGTATAAATAGATTGATGGACTTCTACATTGGTAACTGTATCCATAACTCTTTTGGACTTATTTCTGGTGACAATCCATTCCGACAGCAGAGAAACAGTAACCAACTCTGCATGGTTGTTGTTCATCAATTTGATTGGATCACAGGTGAAGTGTCACATGGTGACGTTATGTAATAGATTCAGATACAAGGTCCAACAGTCAGAGTCAATCCAATATGCCCTCCACATGAAGTGATCAGAGCATAAACAGGATTAGAGCATCTCAGCTGATCTGATCGTCATTTCAGTTGAGATACAGTCAATCTAATCAGATGAGTGTGTTTACTTTGTGACTTTTTAATCAGATTGGCATTTTTTCAGATGACAGTGGCCCACTGGTGCTCCAACACTGTTTTTTAACCTGAGGTCTGGGACCTGTGAAGGCCGTGGCTCCCAACCGTTGTCACTACTGTAAACTCAGTGGACTCCACAGCCTGCACAATTACAAAAAAAACTCACGGCGTACTACATGAGAAATACAATTTCTTTTCTCCGAGAATAAACTCTTTAGGTTCACACACCGTTTCGGCGTTTGGTGGACTGCTGCCGCTTTAAAAATAGCCAACTTTTAACCTAATCACTGTGTTTCTATCCTATAGGTATATTTAGATGACAACTTCTCAAAAAAAGGTAACCTGAAGAAAATTCATCACACAACAGTTTCATCCCACTTACGCAAAGAAGCCCAGGATGCCTTCTTCTCTGTACACGGTGACAATCGAATCAAACACGCCACTGAAAATACAGGAAAAAAAAATCCTTTGAAGCTGGGAATAATTTCCAAGGTGCTCCTCATTCAGCTTTATGCTTAAAATATTTACCTGTACTTTGTTTCCCTCCCAATGAACTGGACCATGCATCTCAAGGTGATCACTGAAACAAAATAAAACTGTCACATGCAGACTCTCCGCAGAGATCAAGCAACTTTAGGGTTCGCCGACCAAGAGTGTGTGATGGGAGTGGAGACGCACCGTGAAAGGGGTGTGTGACGATGGTGGCGCAGGAACGAGCAATCATCTCTTTGGTTGTCTGCAGAAGAAATAAAAAACAAGAAAACAAACAGTAAGTGTGGACAAAGAGGGAATGAACCCATGAGGAACAGAACAAGTGTTGCAATATCATTTTTTTCTGTATGAGTTATTTCATTCATATTGTCGAGGTTTGGCTCCTGTGCTTCTTCTCCACACTCACAAAATGATCTTTTTATTAAAACAAGTTACACAGAATGACAAAGTATTTCATTCTACTCTGAATGGACTGTAGATTCAGTGACACAAGCTTCCTGGGACGGATGTGTTTAACAAGTTAAGCTCAAATGTGTGTATATGAAGAGGTCATAGGTCACACTGACTGGAGATAGCAGCTATAAAACCACCTCTAAAGGAACAAGTGTCTGCAGGAGCAGAAAGACCTGAGTCACCGTGACTTGGAAGGGCTTCAGAAAATAAAGTTATTAAAAAGATTTTAACTTATTTAAAAAATGTCAGAATTTGTCATATAAAATATTCAGATTATCGGAAAACTACCTTTTTTTGCCCTTGAAATGAAACAAAACAGTTTCCCCTCCACAAGTTTTATTATGTTCAACTCTTATTTCTCAAAGTTAGTTGATGTTGCTGGTGTGTCATGATTTGTCGGTGTAATGATTCACTGTCCTGCAGTTGACTGATTATTATTATTTTTGGAAGCATTTGTCTCATTGGAATGTGTCTTACCTCGTTAACGACGTGCTGTAGGGAGCCTTCTGCAGCCTTCTGCTGGCCGCCCAAAACCTGAAAGACACAGACAAAACTTTAGACTCTTGCACACTCTTAATTTCCTCGACTTCTAAAGCATGGCAGACAGACAGAAGGAAAAAGTGGCACCAGATTTGAAATGTGGGCAGTCTGAGCTGCAGTCAACAACTTCACCAACTCCTAATACTGAGACTCAGCAACTTTCCTGGGTCGTGGCCTCGACAATATTTGACAACTTACAATGGAAAGTGTCACTCTGATAGACACAACTCGTAACATCTCCCTATTCCAAACAGGTTTGATCAATGAGTAGTGAAGTCTCCACTAAAACCAGTTCACAGAGAGCAGAAACCTAAATCATTAAACTCTTACCTGAGGTGTGTCTTGATCCTGACATTTCTGGAAGAAACAACAAAGCTACATTAGCAAGCTGTGTTATGCCTGTGAAGTCCTTAAAGCAAGTCCAGCACAAGCTGGTTGGTGTCTGCAAACCAACATTATCCCAGTATTATTATTATTATTATCATTATTATTATTATTATTATTATTGTCCTCATCATCCAAGTAGACGTAATTTAGAATCTAACAAAGCAGCATTTACACCAAACAAAACATTTCGAGCTGAAAGGTGAGCCTTCATGTGTGAGTCTTACTTCAAGGCCCAGTGTGGGACTAGTTCCACCTTTTCTCACCAACCGTCCACTCCGTCCACTCTGACCTACCTGCACGACTTTGCTGTGGACGACAGTGCCGATGGTGCCGGCACACAGCCGGGGCCCGAGCCCTTTGAACAGACCTGCTTTCCCATCGATTTTGATGATGTGTTTTGCTGAAACATTCAGAACATACAGAATGATAATGTTAAGAGAGGGCCAGACAAAAAAGAAGCACCTTAAAATAACTTTGAAAACTGATGCACGATTTCAAGTGGTTAAATGTAAAATAAAAACTTGATGGTTGTTCTCATTTCTTTGACTATTAGTTATGCTCCAGCCTACTTTATTGTGCAATAATCTAATTAAATGGTAGCCAAGATCAAACTCATCACCATGTCACTGTTCTCTCATTTAAACCGAAGCTTCTCGCTAACAGTTGTTCTGATCAATGCAAATCTCCATTCGGAAGCTGTGACATCTAAAAACCGAAGAGGGAATGCCGAAATTATCTGATTTAGGTGTCACAATTACTATGCATATACTTATCTGGATGTTATATGAAATATTTAAGCATTGCACTGATTGTGCTCAGCTGCAGTAGAAATCTTAATTCTGCCGTTTTGAGATTCAAGTGTTTTTCTCACCAGAGGATCAGATCTGTAAACATTTACGGATTATTTAGACAAAAAATCCTCAACAACAGGGGCAGGTCAAACAGATTTCAACAGTTTTTCTTCTTAAACATTAAGGGAAGAGGCGGCCTTGAGATTAGAGCAGCGAGTTTTAACACGAAGGCTGAAGTCTGAATCTTATTGAGGACTGTGTCTGGAAAAAAACATTTACTGCACAACTTATCCCAAGTTAAATACAAGTGGATCACAATCTGCTGTAGCAACCCCGTGAGGAAGCAGAGCAGCAAACAGCCAGACTCTGAGGCGGTGAAGTTAAAATGGCTCCGAGCTAAAGGAACACGTAACACTGACAAAGTCTGCTCAAATGTCACAATAAATGAATGAATCCCAGAGCAATACTTTAAAACAAGTGAGCCATTTCCCATTTTAAGAGGAAATGAAGGCATTGAGAAACATTATCACCCTATGACATAAAAATTGACAAAGCAATGTGAAAAGTTTCAAGTTATATTGAGACATTTTACCATAATATCAAATACAATATGTCACGAATTGTGACAATACGTCACTGTAAAAGCTCATAATGGCTGAAAAATGACACGTTTGTCAGCACTCTAAGGTCGCAAGCTGCACCAAGATGTTTCTGATATTGAAAAAATTCTAAAAAACTCAAATTATATTTATCAGAGAAATAATTGTAGACATTCATTTCAGACATGATATAACCTAATAGTTACTAAAACCCCAAATGACTGTGTTTTTGCAATTGTATCTGCCAATGAAAATATCCTGGAGGTAAATTATTTATTGAGTTTGTTTACTGAACAAACAGTTGTAGAAAGACAAAGGCAGTAAAACATTTCAACAGCCACTTCATCCTGGGAGAAACTCATGGAGGGGAAAGTGAGAAACTCTGGTCATCACCTCAGTTGTGTTTATTACCGTTATAAGATGTGTCTGCACATTCAGATGGAAGCAGTCAGATCCCAAAATAATGTGAAAACACATGCATCGTACATTTTGGCAAGATTACACCGAACCGAGCTCATTTGACAAACAAACCCTCAAACATTTATGATTCAAAAACTCATTCACAGCTGAAAGACGAGTCAAAACACTCCACCAAACAGACCACACGTCACTCACCATAAGCAAACAGTCCAGGGAGCTGATAGACTTGCCTCCCAAACAGGTTCCTGCCCAGAGTGGGAGGGAGCGGCTCGTGTCCCACCTGATAACACAACGATAACAACTGAGGTCATAACACACAGGAATGGAGGAGCACAGGGCAACCGCACTGCAAAGCCTGCACAGGCACTGATAAACAACAACCTGCAGCATGTGCAACGCGGTGCTGAGAGCAGAACTGACACAGAGCGACAAAAAGAAAACATTGTAATGAACGCACGATGCTAGGTTACTACACAGTAACAAAGACGAACCAGTGTTGGGTTAAGAAAGGCGCTGCTGACGCGCAGTGAACTGTCACCCACTTCCGCGTTTCTTCTAATACACAAATTGACTCTTTTAAATTAATACACAACACATTCACAGGGTATAAACATTTCCCTGAGCACAACTTAATAAATTCCACAATCAAAATAAATGAAATAAACTGTCAACAGCATTAAGGCTGATTACTGCTAGTTTGTTAGCAGATGCTAATGCTGCAGTAGTAAATACAGTGGGCCAAAGGGCAGAAGTGACAGTTAGACAAATCTGAACCACCTACAAGTAAAACGCACACTTTTTCACGACTGTGTTAATCGAGAAATGGTGCAAAACTGAACTGAGAAGAAAGACAGCTGCGATAAGTGAACAAGCTGTGTGTTAGCATTTGTTAGCTTGTCCATTTAAAGGTGACAGGTGAGCTACAGAGGCAGCGCGGACGTCGCGGGACAGGAGGACACCTTTTAATCCCACAATGTCTTCACTAACACCGCCGACACGCGAAACAGAAAGAAAAAGCTTCGGGGGGTTCTGCTGTGCTCTGCTAGCTGACGTTCGGCGTCAGTGTTTTGGAAACAGAAGGTCATCGGGACTCCGGAGCGGCGGCTCGGAGCTTCACGCCGCCTCCAGCCGCAGCAGCAGCAAATACCCGACTCGGGTTGAGTCTCACCTGGATCAGGACCTTGATGTACATGAGCGGGTGGGACAGGACGGTGAGCCCCGAGCCAAGGATCACCTGGCCGCACGTGTCCGCCATCTTTACAGATACAGCGAAGACAGGAAGGGCTCTTCTTAACTTACGTCGGGAAGCCGGCGAGGGCCATTTTTTATGTCGGTAGAATATTACTGCCATCTAGCGGTCAAACTGAGCAGTACACTTTGTGTGAAAATTATGAACATCACATCACAATAAAAATGTGGAAACAAGAGTAGCATGATTTATTAAACGAATTATAATAAAACGAAAAACTAGAAATACTTTTGTGAAATAACAGTAAACATATTGTGGATTTCAGACATAGATAGATAGATAGATAGATAGATAGATAGATAGATAGATAGATACTGTAGATAGATAGATAGATAGATAGATAGAGAGAGAGAGAGAGAGAGAGAGAGAGAGAGAGAGAGAGAGAGAGAGATAGGTAGATACTTTATTTACCACAAGACAGGCATATTAAAAACTGACATTGGAGTAAGGATATACAAAACATTAAAAAAATACTCATAAAGAAAAACACTTCTAGTTTCAACAGCTATATACACTATTTGCATATTCATAGGCGCAAAGGGTTGAAAGAGACTGAGGTGCATCACATGTGAAGATCACATTAGTCTTAATGTGATCCTGGCTGAGACTGACACCGAGGCCCCCCCTGACTACTCAGTGATGAGTTGTAAAGTCTGATGACTCCGACAAAGAAGTTCCTAGTTTGTATGTGAAGCAGGTCAGAGACAATAACCGGGAACTGAAAACACTCCTGTTTAGCACAGTCCTGTGCAGAGGATCCTGGGTGTTGTCCAGGATGGAGAGTATCTTCTCCAGGGTCCTTCTCTCTGCTTCTGGAACCAGAGTCCAGCTCTGTGCCCACCACTGAGGCACCTTTTCAATACTCCATCACCAACACACTACAGCGTAAAGGAGAACTCGAGACACAACAGACTGATAAAACATCAGGAACAGTTTCTTGCAAATGTCAAAGGACCCCAATTTCGTCAGGAAGTACAGACGACTCTGTAGGGAGTTTTTTCCTTTCCCCAGTCGCTTATGCCTGCTCATGGGGATCTGTTGGGTTTGCTCTGTAAAAGTGTCTAGAAATGACAATGTTGCAATTGGCACTTCATAAATAAAGCTGAATTGAATTGAATTAAATTGTCCTGGATTCTGTTAGTGTTTTCTGATCAGTCCAGCTCATTGTCCAGCTGCAGTCCCATGTACTTGTAAGTCCTGACCATCTCCACGTCTTATTGGTTGCAACAAATGGTAAGTCACATCTCCACATTCACTCAGCTGAATCCCATGAACCCCCACTTTACAAGTATATATGATATATGAACCAAGCAGGACATAGTGTGTATCATTTCTACAACACTGTGACACAGAAATGGAAGGTCGGCCTCATGGAAAAGGAGTGAGGATGAAGGGAGGAAGGGAAAGAGGACAAAACAGAGAAAGAGGAAGAAGAGGCCAAGTATATTCCTGATGAAATTAGGGCCACGCTTGCGGACTGTGTTATCAGTCACGGCTTCATCATTGCTGAGGCTGATTGAAGGATGAAGTCAAATGTTGGAAGAACCACTGGAAATTCAATTTTTCAAACATATGGTTGGGAGAACAGTTGTCTATCATGACAGTAATTGAGCACCAAATAATCTGCATTTACCTACTATCACTGAATCATACACGAAGCTTACAGACAAAAATTTGTCACTTTTTACATTTTACAATTTGACTTACAGCTTTACTGCAGAGTAGAGTATTGCAGTGTTAGTGTACAGTGGTTTGCCATATTTACTGCAGTTTTACTCTGTACCACGTTTCAAGACAATCTTGCAGAGGTGGGAGAAGACCTGTTTTCAGTCTGCAATAAGAGCACCATTTGTGCAGTGGTGACTGCAAACAATGACATACAGTAAGACTGAGATAGATGAAAAGTGCTGCTCTAAAAGATGCCAACATCTTTGAGAATACTGAATCTGTTTCAATTGCTACAACTCACTAAATTCAATAATGATCAACTTTATTGTCTCAGTCTGGAGAGGCCTGCAGCATATCACCAACTACAGGAGACCCCCCCCCCCCCCCCCCCCCCACCCCCCACCCTTTTGAGAACCTCAGACTTGCAAATGACCTCAACAGTTTCGACTGCAGGTTTGATGAGCAGCCCTTCACACCTTCCACCCACACAAAGGGGAAGCCCAGACGTGGGCCCTCATTAAATTAAGGAATACATTTTCAAAGACTTTCAAAAATAGGCGTATTCGTGGAGGGAATCCTAATATTTGAGTTACATAAATGGCTTTTATTTGTTTTCCTTCTGTCCAGAAATTGTGGTTAAGAACTCCCCCAGCCCCAACACAAAAATGGTTTTTCCAAGACATCATAGATGATATTGCCACAAGGAAAGTTCAGCGCATGGCATTTGGAGTTCAAATCTAAACATGTCCCACCAGCAGTAGTCTTAATGGTAAATATTTATTTATTTCCTGTTGGGCTGATATAAATTTGGATTTGCACTCTGCTGTCACCTCACCTGATACAGTTTAACTGCTGCTACGTAAATAAAATGTGCGTAACGATCGTTCAGTCCTTGTCTTTTACTGAAAATCGGTGCATCGCATCATTGAACATGTTACAGCTTCTTCTGGCACACGTCTTGCCGGCTAAACAACACTGTTTTTCTAACAACATGCAAAGAGAGCCTGCGCTTCAGGGGCCATCCTCCTTCAGAGAGAGATGTGAGGAGAGGAGAGGAGAGGAGAGGAGAGGAGGAGAAGGCAACAGGAGTGGAAGAGCAGGGGTGAAGAAGAAGAGAGGAGATGAAGAGTGAGGGAAAAGAAGAGGTCCACGAGTGGGGAGGGATGGAAGTGCCCATCTGACATTATCTTGTCCCGGGCCGAGGCAAAACTGTCAGCTGGCCTGTGTATCTATGTCTACATGTCCTGCGGTGCAGTAATGAGATGACAACAGAAGAGTAATCAATATCCAGTGTTCAAGGGAACATTACATAGGGCTGGAAAAGCAACTTTAAACCACCTGATTGTCTTGTTTATTGTTGGAACAGCAACATGACAAACAGGTTCTGTGTGTAATGTCTGCTTGTGTATTCAGACAAATGAAGATGTGTCTTGCTGTCGGACTTAAGGGACTTGGCTGCTGTTTCTCTGGTGCTCCTGACTGTCGGGAGGGAATGGAGAACATCATTTTTTTAGCTCCACTTTCTTCATATTGTGACCAGACCATAAGCTTATAAAGCAGCTTAAATCATTCGATGTTTTGGCGATGCTTGAGTGAGATATCCAGGCTGTTTAACTCCACATACAGACACACAAAACTTTTAGGAGTGGTTCTAAATTTCAGTATTGTGGAATTCCCTAATCCGCACAATTTATGAGTTTGCAACAGATTGTGAAGAACTTTTGTGCATTAGATTATTTGACAGTAATTTGTTAAATGCTTTGAATAAAGTTATAGATGTATGATATTTTAAAAGATCATGGAATTTTAATAGTTTGATTGAATAAACAGATTAGGCAAATTACCCGTTATTTTCATGTAGTATCTTTTTATTGTAGTTTTTTACTAGTTCTTGTCTGCTAATTTATTTATGCTTAATAAACAACTTACCAAGATTATTTTAATTCTTACAGCCATTTAGTATTCCTTTTTGAGCTAAGGGCTTTTCATTTTCTTTCCATTTATGTGGTGTGTATTATACAGTTAGATGAAAATATCTAAGATGTGACCATAAGCAGTGTTCACACCTGTTCCAGTGTAAACTGAACTCCAATCTTGAAGCATTAGACTGTTGTTGAAAGCAGTCATCGTTTGTTTCTGTTCTTATTCATTTGGAGATAAAACATTTTAAATTTTCTTTAACTCACAGCGAACACAGGTAAGACTGTTGAGCTGGTTTCCCAGGATGTTAGTAAAAATGCCTAAAAATCTTTAAAAAAATTAAAACTAATAAGACTGACAATGAAGCTAAAACATATCATGGACAGTCCATGATAATTTGTGAGATATAAAAATGTCATTGTAAGATGCCAGGGACCATTTTGGGAATCATAACCAACCAATCACCATCAAACTGAGAAACATATGGAACGTAAACCATATCCACAAAGTCATTCATGTGGTTGTGAAACACTCCTCATTTTAAGCAGTATTACATTTTTCTGATGTCTGAATAACAGCTAAGTCAGCATTTAATTCACTTATGTAAAGAAACTACTCAGTGTATGTGTTTCCAATTAAAATCTCATTTATTGAAAAATATACAGCAAAAGAAGTACACTCTCAGGCTACAGAGACAGATTATTCTTTCAAATAGAAAAGAAATCTAATTTAACAACATCAAAAATGATCATGTTAAAAACACACTGTGCTTTTCTGAGATTTGCGATGCAGCCATGTGTCAGCCTCTCGCCACACAAAATGGAAACCAAATGTCTTCAAATCTCATTTGTTGTCCCAAAACAGAAACAAAACATTTAACTTCAGCACAGTCTCAACAGCAAAATTCACAAATAACTTTAACAATATCAGCAAAAATATTGTCATCAACTGGATGATCCCTTCTGATTCTGGGTTTAAGCTTGACTTCCTGAAGAGACATTCATGACTTCATCTCTTTGTGAATCCTCATGTGGACCAACAAATTACACTTTTGATTGAAATGTTTGCCACAAACTTCACAAAAATGCGGTTTCTCACCTGTGTGAGTTCTCATGTGGATCAACAAATTACTCTTTTGAATGAAACTTTTCTCACATGTGTCACAAGAATATGACTTCTCACCTGTGTGAGCTCTCACGTGGACCAACAAAGCATTTTTTCGACCGAAACGTTTCCCACATGTTTCACAAGGAAAGGGCTTCTCGCCTGTGTGAGTTTTCATGTGGTCTCTCAAAGTTGTCTGTCGGCCGAAACTTTTCTGACATGTTCCACAAGAATACGGCTTCTCGCCTGTGTGAGTTCTCATGTGGACAAACAAATTACACCGTTGACTGAATTTTTTTCCACATCTTTCACAAGAATACAGCTTCTCACCTGTGTGAGTTTTCATGTGGACCAACAAAGTTCTCTGAAGGCTAAAACTTTGACCACAGATGTTACAGAGATACTTTTGACGTTTAGCTTGTTTCTCTGCCTCAGGAACACTGTTCACAAGGTCACAATGAAATGCGTTGTTTTTTTTCACTTCTGCATTTACACTGGATTCTGAGTCACAGCAGCTTTTCCGATCTTGGGCTTCAGAGTAACGAGAGAGTAACTGCTCATTGCATGGAACTTCTTCTGGTTCACGTTGATCACCTTGCTCCTCAACAGAAGGAACACTTTCAAACTGCATAAATTGCTGTCCTTCCCAGTTTGTGCAAATTTCCTCAGTCTGTGAAGGTTTGGGTTCTTCCTGGTCCTCTTGAAACTGTTGATCACAGATGTCATAATCTGCCACATCTTCTGCAGCAGGAGGAAAGGTGATACCTGGTTCTTCTTTTACTATCTGTGAAGGTTCTGCTTCTTCCTCTTTGATCTGTGGAGGTCCTAGTTCATCCTGCACCTCTTTAAACTGTAGAAGTCTGGGCTCCTCTGGTTCCTCTTTGATCTGTGGAGGGTCTGGTTCCTCCTCCTGTAGACAGTAGTTCACTTCCTGCTTAAATAGCTGCTCCTCCCTGCAGGCATAATGCTGTGGGAGCTCTGAAAAAGTATAAGGTAAAAGGTTAGTTGCTCTACCCATATAGTCCTGTATAGTCCTAGCACAAAGATAAATAAATAAAGCTGAATTGAAATGAAAGGAAAAAAACTGTGACTCAAGCAGTGAAACTGATCTCTTCATTTCAAAATTGTACTGACAGAGAAATTTCACCTTGAGTGCCCGAGACCAGTAAAATAAAGCCACAATAACATTTAAATGTAGTTTGTAGCACAGTATCCGAGTTGAACATGACTACAATCTCAACAGAAAGCCAATTTTTGATACCTTCTGGTGCAGCCAACATTAAAAAAAATTACCACTCGGGTTTCAGGTTGAGTTCGATATTGTCAAATTCAATATATTTTTTAAATGTTTTCTATTGTTATCATTATTATTATTGCTATTATTTTTTTAGTTTTTTTTTTTTTTTTTTTTTTACAATTTGCTGATAGCAGGTTGGTTTTAGCTGGGCCTTGACAGACCTGATGTAAAAGACACAAAAAACTTTGAAGAGAAAAAACTGGAGGAATCTGAATGTTCCCCATGTTTTAGCCATGGTTTTATCGCTCAACGTCCATATTGTTATTTTAACATTTGACAGATGTAGAGTCAGGTACTGGTGATTTTTCAGCTATTCCGAAACTGCAGATCTGTACATTCAAACGCGTAAAATGTTTCCCTCCAGAAACACAAATCATAGCTGTAAGGAGTCAGATTCAAGTGTTCATCTAGATATTTCCATACCGATTCTGCGCAGGTTGATTTGAGGTTTCCATGCGATTTCCAGCAGTTTGCGCTGACGAACAATCTCCTCCTCAAACTGGACGATAGTTTGTTCAAAAACGGTGAATATTTCTCCCGCGGCAGCAGCCAGTCTCTCGTTGATGAACTCTCTCAGAGCCTGAACTGAAGCCATTATTGCTGCAGGACTCGAAAAGTGGAAAAACTCCCGCGCTTCATCAAACAGCCTGCAGAGACGCTTCTTCCCTCGGTTCACTGGAGGATCTCAAGCAGCGCTCAGCTTCACACTGACACCAAGAGGACGGAGGGGGAACTGCAAGTCAGTACGCAGTCAAAAGTTATCACAAACACATGTGTATCCACACGCCCTGTCGGGTCTGTTGTCCCGGGCCCAGGGTTGGGGGCAGGATGCGAACTACGGGGGAGCCAGGGGGTCTCAGCCCCCTTCTTGAGACACAAGCCCCCCTGAAAACATGATTTGTAATTTTTTTTTTTTTGGGGGGGGGGGCATAAATATTGGCAAACTGCTGTTTCCCCCATGTATTTCCTTTGTTTTATTATTAGTATTGTTATTATTCTTGTATGATCATAATCATGGCTCTTATGCAGAGTTAGGCCATTTTTAATGTATGATTTTCACATCATTATTTCACTTTAGTAAAAATGCCGGCCTGCATGCAGTACTTGTCCTCACCATTGAATCGTGGAATTGAACATACAGCATGCACAGAACTGTAAAACCTCAAACCATTAAAGTACATCGACACGTTCCTGTCTATCTGGACACATATCTTCATCTAAATCACAGTGGATACCATATCTTGCAATGCAACGAGAAAAGTATCTCCTCAAGAGGCGAATCCTCTGCAGGGGTGTTGCTTCACAGAGTCTGACAACTAGTTGAACATTTTTCTATGAAATGACTTCAAGCAATCAAATAAGGACTATTAGTAAGAATGAATATTCAGCATTCATAAGTACAGTTCATTTTGACCGACATGACATATGATAATGCTATAAAACAGCAGAGAGTTGTATGAAAGCAACTGATGCATGTCTTGAAGCATTTGCAATTTCTTGGAAGGAATGAGAAACTGCGACTATGATGTGCACAAATGACTAAATGTTGTGGAGGTTGAACTAATCATGCAAATGTTAATAGTGATGAGATAAATGCTCCAAAGCGCCTGAGAAAAACTGTCATATAAGGTTCATCTACAAAATCATTCATTAATACTCTGGTGAATTTCATGTGTCTCTGACTTTCTCATCATTCTGCTTCCCTGTTCATAGCACATTTAACACATCCTGAAAACATGTGGACCAGTATGGATGAAACTGTCTTCCTGGTGATTTTAAACAGTGATGTGGCAAAATGAATAGTCATGGTACAGTAAGTGACATCTTGCTGTGTTTTCATTGGAACAACCTCCTGTTTCAGAATCACAGCTGACAGACAGATGAATAGATAGATACTTCATTAATCCTGAGGTAAATTCAAATACTCAGCAGCCCACAAACAATAAGAACATGGCAAAAACAGGCAGGTACTAACCAGATTAAAAAATTTTTTACAATTCAGCTTTGTTTATAGAGCACCAAATACAACACAGTCCTTTCTAGACACGTTTATAGAGAACGTCCAACAGTTCCACACTAGCAAATATAAGTGACTGTGGAAAGAAAAACTCCCTTTTAAAAGGAAGAAACCATTGCAGAACCAGGCCCAGAGGTGGAGGCTTTCTTCTATTCCAGTTGGGGTGAGGGGATAGAAAGAGAGAATAGCACAGACAGATTGATTTTTTGAATCAGCATTGCTCTCTCCTCGCAGGTGGATCCAGGAAGGAAGGCTGTAGATCGCGAACCTCGGGGATCCTGTAGGGAGGTAGAGGTGGAGAGAGAGAGAGAGAGAGAGAGACTCCAGGAGGGAGAGAGTTTATAGATGAGACAAGAGACAATGGTTTGTGACAAGTAGAAGTGAAACGCGGAGTGAGAAAGGAGAGAAGAGAAGCTCAGTATAGGTCCTCCCGTGGTTTTAAACTACAGCAGCTTCACTAAGAAAATGGTCCAGGAGGCCTGAACCAGCCCTAACTGTAAGCTTTACTGAATAGAAAGGTCTTAAGCCGAGCCTTGAAAACAGAGACTGTCAGCCTCCCTAAGAGAAGCTGGGAGCTGGTTCCACATAGCTGAAAGCTCTGCCTCCTTTTCTACTTTTAGAGAACCTAGGAACCTCCAGCAGACCAGCACTCTGAGAACGAGGCGTTCTCCTGGGACAGTATGGGACTAAGATATGATGGGGCCTGGTTGTTCAGGGCTTTATAGGTAAAGAGAAAGATCTTAAATTCTATTATAGATTTAACAGGAAGCCAGTGAAGAGAAGCTAATATTAGGCTGATATGATCTCTCCTGCTGGTTCTTGTCAGAACCCTTGCTGCAGCAATTTGAACCAGTTAAAGACCTTTGAGTCAGTCGTTGGGGCCCCGATAACAGGGAATTTTACAATAGTCTACTCTGGAGGTAACAAATGCATGGATTAAAAACTATGTGATTCGTATATGTGTACAATAAAATAACTATACTTTAGCTACATGTACTGCAATATAACTTCAATAACTATATACAAAGGATGTGAAACACCATCATACAAAAGCATGTACAAAAAAAGGCATTTTACTTGAACAAGTGGTTTGTATTTTTCCAGTCTTTTAGTTCTGCCCTGTTCGATTTGTAATATTATTTTGAAAACATTTTGTAGCAGAAGCAGAGCAAGCTGTCATCCTTTTTACATGAGCCAGCTTCAACTGATTTTTTTTCCCTACTGACAAGGAATCTGATACGATATTCATGTTGACACCTGCGTGCCTCTTAATCCTTCATCCTGACATCTATAGCATTATGATTTGTAGCAATATTATACAATTGTATGATTTGGGTCAGTCATGGCTGTGGACTGAACCCCATTCATTCATTCATTCATTCATTCATTCATTCATTCATTCATTCATTCATTCATTCATTCATTGTTGTTGTAGACGTAGAGTATTCTGCTTCAGTAGTTTTGTTTTTTTGCTGTTGTTTTCCATGTTGTTCAAGTGGTTTCATGTTGAAGCTTCTTTGTCGTCATTTTGTGGGTGGCTGTGTTTCTGTCGGTAGAGCGAATTGTCCCTCAATCAGGAGGTTAAAGGTTCGATTTGTCTTTATGTTGATGTGTCCTGGAGCAACTTCGGATTGCTCTCAATGGGTGAACTATTCTGGCGTGTCAGTCAGCTCCACCAGAGTGTGAATGTGATGAAGATCTTGGTCTTTGGTAGGTTTTAAACCAGTTGGAAAACACTATTTAAGTGTGTGCCATTACAATTTTGAGTCCTTTTTATTTCTTTTTAGAAATCAGTTTCCTTGATTTATCTTTTTGTTGCTAATTTGCATGTTTGAAATTGATTTGAGTTTCATAGTTGTAGATTTTTATGTTTTCACATTTGTTTCGTGTGTCTTTACACTTGTCTTGTGTATCTTCAAACTAAATGTCAGGCCCAGAAACATGAACATGAAACTCTAATGTTTGTCCAAATATTCATACATGATGTTATTTATTTTATTTTGCCAAAATTCCTAGAGAGATTTTGAAAGCTGACGCCAGTATTAAAACAACAGATTAATAAATGAAGTATGGAGACAGGGTTGGCATTTTGAGTCATCATCATCATCATCATCATCACCATCATCATTGTTCTCTGGTCTGCGGCTCCCCCGCCCCGTCCCTCCGCTCTGCAGAGGATATACTGGTGTGACGTGCGTGGCTACGTCAGCGCTGAGCAGCAGTGAATGGATGTCAGACGATCACTGATACGCAGGAGAAGTGGAGGAGCAGATTTAAACAGACAGGGTCAGAGGAGAGGGGGAGAGGAGGATGTCACAGCTGACACGAGCGTCTGGATTAAAATAACAAATCAAGTGAATTCTCCACAGGCATGTTGACTTTCTTTCAAGCTGGTTAATTTAAAGTAAATGTTTGCGCCCCACCACTGAAGGGAACCTGGAGGGCTGAGAGTGATTAAGACTCCAGAGGCATTTTCCTATGCAAAGGGCAGGTGCTTTGAAGAATAGGTTAAATCACTCCCACTGTTTAGGCTTTTCACTTTCCAAAAGCGTCTTCCTCCTGTAGTAATTAGCCTCTTGTTATCGCTCACACACAGACAGGTACAGTACATATGTCAATCCAGAGGTGAACAAGCAGAAGCAGCGACGAGGGAAACACACTGAGGGCGACTTGGCTTTATCACAACTTTAGTCTTAATTGAAAGATTTGAAAAATCAAGTTTTTAGAAATGTGAACAGGCTCAACAGTGGAAGGGATAGATGTGACGATGATGATTATCCACAGTGGATCGTTTGCCTTTTTGATCAGGAAATAAATTGAAAATACTACACGTGAAGGGTTGAACAGTAGGATTCAAGTCAGCAAACTTCTGGTTATAAATCTACTTCCTTAACCTCAAATTGCTGCCCATTTCTCACGAAGTATTTAACTCTCAATATCACAAAAGAATTGATTGTAATTTGGTTTCAGGCTGAGGAAAACATGCGAGAATCTTCTGCTGTTTTATTTTATGGAAAAAAACCACCATAGTTATTCCACTATGATTGGATAAAAAACAAAATCCAGCTTATAAGTCCAAACATGTGATTTTTTTTTTTTTTACATATTACATGTTGACATTATTAGATACATAGTTCATTAGTATATAGAAACTCACAACATTCAGTATTGCCTTGCTTGTGTCAAAGAAAATACATTCACAGCAAATTGTTTCCCTTTTTGTGCAAAGCTCCTTTCAGGAATGGAATAGAATGGCTGTTATTGCAGTGAATGTGGCAGGAAATACAAAATAACAACGCAGTATTGCTAATTTTTCCATAGATCAAATTCAGTTTTGTTTCTGTTACGCGTTCTGAGCTGTAATTTGTTGTTTCTGTTTATTTAAAGTTAGCATGTTTATTACATGCGGCTTTCTTTGCTTCATAGTTTTCTCCGATTGTGTTTCTCTCTCTCTCTCTCTCTCTCTCTCTCTCTCTCTCTCTCTCTCTCTCTCTCTCTCTCTGTGTGTGTGTGTGTGTGTGTGTGTGTGTGTGTGTGTGTGTGTGTGTGTGGCGATGAGAGTGATAAAGGAGGAGGGGTGGAGGGGACGGTCCGTCTTCTTATCTGTTCCTTTGTTAAGATGACACGATTACAGTAATTGTTCCGGCCACTAATCAAACCTATGCAGGAGATAGTGTGTGTGTGTGTGTGTGTGTGTGTGTGTGTGTGTGTGTAATAGTGGTAGTTTTATTTTAGCAACTTCTTCAGAAATAGTTGTATTTTTTTTTCATTATATGCACAAGAGTGTGCTTGTTTTTGTGTATTTATTTGTGTGTGAAATCACGACCGTGTTGTTATTAATCCCTTTTTGAGGTGTTCCTTCCAATGTTGCACAGGGGATGTTAGTGGAAATCCAGCCACAGACCAAGAAGCAATAATGTGATATATTAAAAGCTCGGCGTACTGTGAGCGTTACGGAGCTCCTCTGGACTGTGGGCAACACACAGCTCGTGGTCGCAACAGGCTGCAGGAAGCAGCCAGCCGGTGATTGGAGTGATGCTCTGCTGAACTCCCCGAAGACCTCAGGGGGAAAGCCAGACGGGATGGAGACATCATCGAGTGATTCTACCCTCCAGCACGCACACACACACACACACACACACACACACACACACACACACACACACAGAGGTTCACCCTCCGTAAGCTCTCACAGCCAAATGCAGGACCGTCTGGAAACTGAAGATATCTGGATTTATTATGTGTTTACTATCAAGTGATCCATGTTGAAAGATCCGTCTTTTTAATTTTACTGTCTCTTTTATGCATGTTCAATCCAAAATACCGCATCAAATATTATTTGAAAACTAAATAATTCTGGGAAAATGATTTAAACCCCGGGTGACAGCAACTGCTAGAAAAATATATTCAATCGGTGCCATCATGTTGGTGAATATCTGGGAAAATATGAGAGGTGAGAAACAAAGAAAGCAGCTGATTAAAGACCTTACATCTAAACTGAGAAACTGTCTTCAGACTGCTGAGATGGTTTTATATGAAATAAACTTCTCATAGAGGCTTTGCAAAGTAAAAATTTCCATACAGACTAATTTATTTGTGAACATTGCCTAAATAATGAAAACAGAATGATATATCTGCGCTATATCTCCAAATAGCACAAAACCACAACTTCCTCATTTCCTCTTTCGTGTTTTTCATTTTGTGAAAACTTGTATCAGTCAATAGTATGACCTTTTGAAGCTATCCAGTAAACAGTTTGAACCACTTCAAGACCGTCCCATGTATAATATTGTTTGGTTTTAGTCAGTCTAAAAAGATTTATTTTCACCTATCTCAAGTGCCTTGTTAAAGGGCAACTCCGGTTTTTTGACACCTGGACCCTATTTATAGGTGTGTGCATGACTTCCAGGGACCGAATTGGGGCCGAATGGGTAAACGGTCCGGAGCTGCTCCATGGAGGCTCCTGTGGTCCCAAAGGCGGCGGAGGCGCACCGCGCGCGGCCGCCGCGTTCCTCCTGAAGCCCTTTCCTCACCGAGAAGTCAGGCACCCAGGCGCTGTGACAGCTGAGGCCGACTCTAAGTGCCTCTCTGCTGGGGAGAGGAGCTCCGCAACGCTCCCATCAGAGCTAATTGTGGCTAAGTTAGCGAAAACTGTCAGCTCATCAACCGTCTTCAGGTGGGTCAGCTGACTAACCTGAAGACGGTAGATGAGCTGAATTTATGATAGCACTGGCAATGGATGAAAAAATATAGCCAAAATGAGCGATTTTGCAGAGATTATGTCCCGCGCTGAAGCTCCCTTGCCGTGGCCTTGCCGTAAGTGCGGCTAAATCGGTTGGATATAAATAACTTCTGAAGGACTCCGAGCTGCACAATGTTTGTCTGAATGAGTATATGAGCATGCACACTCCTAGAAATAAGGTCCAGGGGTCAAAAAACCGGAGTTGCCCTTTAAGTCTTGAGGAGCTTCCCACTATCTCAAGAGAAAACAGGTCTTTTTTTTTGTTTTTTTTTCTGTTACTTTCCAAAACCAGATCTGTTCACAATAAAGAGACGTCGGAGTCTTGCTACATCTGCCAGTGTCATCAGTTTGGAAATTAAAGATTACACAATGCAAAGTCAAGACTTAGGGATGTTATGCTTTTATCAGTGCTTCACTTTTTCAGTTACCACCAATCATCACTGTTATTTTGAGGCCGGTAACAGTTGCTATAGTCTATAAAACACGTTCTAAGCTTCATTTCTTCCTTCAGGTCCAATACAGATCACAGAAAATGAAGTGATGAACTTAAGGAAAGACATGTTCCTGGAAATGAGCTTTCAGATGTTACACAAGTGTTTTCTGTGCGTGACAGGTTTGAAATACATGGCTTCTTATTTGGGGAGCCGATGATGTGACTAACTCATGATTAACGAAGAGAACATGAAGGCAATATGGACTAATTGAATAATTGTGGTCAATCAGATAAAATCATTTACACAAAGCAGCTTACCCATGCAGCAACAGTGCAGACCACAAAACTCTGAAGACAAGCATTTAGAATGTTAGAAGCCAGGAGGACGAGACAGAGAGGCTCGAAACTGGGAACAGACAATATAGATTCACACCGTATTTCTTTGCATTGAGTGAGTTTACAAAACACAAGGGCAGACGAGCAAGAAAATAAGCTGTCATCAGCACAAAAAAGACATGGTAGTAACATGAGAGTTAATATTAAACATAATTTAAAATATATAACCTATAACCTTTGTTACCTGAACTGGAAACAGAATGATAGATTTTAAATTCAATGACAATCAATAGCTGATGCCCAGGGGGTGTGTTACATTATCCCTTTTTTTTATTGCTTCAGTGATTCCCACAAATAATCAAAAAGCTGGATTCGAGTTTTGCAATCACCGCATTTATAGTCCCCTAAAATTACCATTACTCAATTTAACAGCTGTCAGACACGAGAGAAAGAAATGTTCATATTTTTACTATGATTTATCAAACCTCGTATAAGTAGGGAACTTTTATTTCACTGAATGATCATGTGAAAAATTCCTGCACTGTCAAAAAGCTTTAACTGTCGGGCAGCAACGTCACTGCGTGACGTGAAACAACTGGACGCGACCTGAAGTTAGTCCGCCGAAGTCGTGACCTCAGAGACGTGACGCCACACAGAAGAGCTAAAGCGATGCATCAAACCCCACTCAGTGCACAAACCCAAACCAAAAAACCTCCAGCCAACCCAACCCTAATGGGATCTCAAATGCTCGCTTAATATAATTGTCTTTATTGCCAATTCCCTCAGTGGAGGGCACGGTGCGGGCTTACAGCTGAACGTTAGTGCTGGATGCGTCCTGCAGAGGTTGAGGAGGGCGGTGGAGGTATGGGACTAAAAGCCGAGCCCTGGTCAGGAGACAGTGAAGATTGCTCTTTATGGCCTCGGTGGCGGAGGTCCTCAGCAGAATGTGGTCGTCCATTACTGCGAGCTCTATTAGGTTAATGACTTTAGCAGCTTTATGGGCATGAGCTCATTACTTAGACAGGCCAATCTAATCATCAGCCGCACTAGCAACCACGGACGCTGCAAAAATGGCTGCTGGCTTAAGATGGAAGGGCTTCCCCTGTGCAAACTGGGAGATATTAAGGCTTCTGCTGTGCACAGTGTATTTAACCCAACAAGCTGGAACTGTTAAAGCTAAGGTTAATCTAAACAGTTCAGCTTTTGTTATGTCAGAAATATCAAATTTACTCCTTTATGCATTGATAATAACTGTATGATAGACTGAAAAAAGCTTGTGTTTCAGCTGTGTGTGCCGGAGGGCTACATGCATGTTGAGGGATCACCGTGTCCACGCATGAGTGAGTTCTGTGTCCACCAGCGGTCAGGCAGACAGTGATGGAAAACAGCAGCAGCACCATCGACTGCTTCTGCATCGACTCGTCGTCCTGATGCTCTCTGGGTTTGGGGGGTTCAATAGGGAAGCTGCAGGAGCTGGACTGGTTCACCTCACACACCAGCCACCGGCAGGGTTATTTTAAACCAACACTTTGATCGAGCGCAGTGGTCCAGAGAAAGGGTGTCTCAGCCCCCCGTACTGTGAAGATCCTGCTCCTGTGATCTTTCAGACGTCACCCTGCTCTTACACACCTTATTTTAATACAAACACTCACGATAAATTCTGTTACTTAAAAAAAGAAGAGTCTCCTACTGCATCTTGTAGCCATCTCAAGTTAACTCTTCTCAAGAAGGATTACTAATTACCGAACAGCAAAGCTTGTGGAAATGGGTTAGGCTACACAAGGCTGTACCGAGTGGCTGTACAAGGGGCGCCCTGACGCTCCGTGTGAGCACCGCACTTCTCGACATCACTCGGCATCGCTGCCCCCCCACTCGACAACTCTCGGCACGGGGTGCCCGGGCCAACCCTGTATTAAACACATCATGCAAACCAGTTAAACTCTATTACAAGGATTCTCTCACGAGGGCCGGGAGACTCTCACAGGCCAGGTCCGGCCCACGGGTCACCAGTGGAATAGCCCTGAACTCCAGTCACCAGTCACATCCAAGAATAACAGCTTTTGTGTGTTGTTACAACTTGATTATATGCACAATTTCAATCTTTGCATTTGTTTGTAGTTTCTAGTTGTTTCAAACTAACACTCATGGTCTGTGTAGCATAGATGCAGTAAACTTCTGGAGCATCATTTGTGAAAACAGGAGTCAATTTGCCGCATTAATCCTGATATAATTTCTCTAACACAGATGTTTGAGACAGGTATGTTGGAGCAAGAATACATTCAATAAACAAATATAGGAACATCCCAGCACTGAGATTGAGAAATTACTAAGAATTATTGCAAAAAAAGCTGTAAATTAATCTTTATTAAGTATTTCCTGTAGTGAGAATTCCCTCCTATACTGATGGTCTCTTCAGCACAATCTAAAAACAACCACAATTTAAACCAAATCAGACTGTCAGGCTAAACAGCGCAGGAAGAAAAAACATATCCGAGCAGGTCAACAATGTACTGGGAAGCTTGAGTAGATGGGGAGCTAAAAATTAAGAGTAAAATTTACAAATGTATTCCAACATTTATTGCCAATCATTGAAGGGAAGCCAAGCCAATAAATTTTGCTGTCTGAAGAAATTTCAACAATTCAAGACAGTGATATCCCAAGACTGGAAATAAAAAATACTGAATGTTCAAATAAATTCGTGAGTGTTATTTTCCACATTTCAGTCCATGTTGTTCTGTGAGCTGGAAGTACTTGGCTGTGTTTACAGATTAAACATGGAAGAGATGCAAATGCCAGCATGTCATAGATTGTTTTTGGGGAATTTAAATGTTTTTTATTGCAGGCAACTGAAACACTGTGGCCCAGTTCAAATGAGTTTCTTGCTATTTCCAGTTTGGATTTGGAGATGCAGTATTTAAGTTTATACATATGTTCAAGGTTTAATTTAGTTCATTTTCTGTCCAGACATAGTTCAGTTGAGCTGTTGAATTGGATGTGTTTTGCACGTTTTCAAGCTGGTAGCTTTGAGATGCTGCTGATACATTCTCACGGTGAGCCTGCTGACATTCACCCTTTCTGCTAATTTGCTGCCATTGGTACTTGTGTGTTTTCAGGGGTACATCACCATGCTCTTGATCCAGTTCAGCCATTGCTCCACATTGATGACTCTGATATTCCAACCTACACATTTACCATTCTTAAACTGAGACCTTGTCATAGAGATGATAAATGAAGTGAAAAGTTGGACATTCAGCCTCTGGTTGTAGTTTTTTTTTTTTTTTTTTTTTAAACGTGAGATTAAGGTGACTATTAACTGGAAAAGTGACCAACTTAGCTACATATTTCTTGTCCTTGAAAGTAGACATCTGCATTCACATGATTTTATTTTGTCGCCTAGAGCAAATCCACTTCATTTAAATCCTCTCAAATTTTTAATCGCTTAGTATTTTCTAATTTAGTCTGTTTCCCTGCATTTTTTAAAAAAATCTCATTCTCTGCTGTAGAGTTCTGTGAGGTTGAACATTTGAGAATTCTTATGAAAATAAACCTCAATATTCTTTCAGTTATGGACTTTAAGAGGATATATGCGTCGATTAAATTAACAAAATTCAGGCTCCTGTGTGTGTGTGTGTGTGTGTGTGTGTGTGTGTGTGTGTGTGTGTGTGTGTGTGTGTGTGTGCGCGCGCATAAGTCTTTGCATGGTTTGTATGTGAGAGACGGAGAACTGGCAGCAGAAATGCAGCATCCAGGGAACACTGGTAGATAACGAAATATTTCTGTTCCCGCTCGACTGAATACCAATCACTTTCACTTTCAGATAAAGCCCAGAGGAATGAAAACAGACCAGTGCGTGAGTGCGTCTGCATGTGTGTGTGTGTGTGTGTGTGTGTGTGTGTGTGTGTGTGTGTGTGTGTGTGTGTGTGTGTGTGTGTGTGTGTGTGTGTGCCCACCTTAAAGACTGCACAGGGGTGTGTGACAAAAGACCATTTACTCTTTTAAACGTGTGGTATTAAATATTTCTGCTGTTTTGCTGATCCAGCAGTCCTCCAGTCACTTTCCCCATCTTGTTCTGAATTGCCCCTCAGGTGGAAGAAACCCCCACAGCAACTGCTGGGCTGGGCTTTGCTCAGTCCCAGATGCGTTGGCCTCCTGTCCACATCCTGATTTCGCAGCTAATGGTTCTGCCCTCTATTAGTGCCCCTTTCCTTCACAGGCTCACCTCCTCCATCCTTTTCCCACATCGGGCTCTCCTCTGGTTCTGCTCTTCCTTCTTCCTAAATAGACTCTCTGTTCAGCTCTGCTTTTCTTCTAAATCCAGGAAGGCTGTACACCGACCCTCATTTCGGCAACATCAGGAGTGCTTAAAGATGTTCTGGCTCTCTAACGTGGCTAAAACATGAATGTGAAACACAGATCATGAGGATTATTAAAGAAATTAACCAAAATGATCAGAAAACCCCTCAACATTTTGACATATAATACATTAACATGTAACCTGAAAAGAAAAAGGTTTCAGGAGTTCGATTTGGAGAAAGCACCAGTTAAATAACTGAAAGAAACATAGAGATACATGCTCGTAATGCTTTGTGATGAAGATTTTCAAAGTGTGGGAGGATGAGCCCTCCCCCACATTGCATTCCTCCAGCTCCCGCTCCTCACATGCTTTGTCTCAAGTAGTCATTTTTGGTTGAATGCCAGACCTAATGATGTTTTAAAGATTATTAAAGAGTGTTGCTCATGGCTGTCAGAGTCCATGGACAACAAAAAGCATAATTCTTGTGCTTGTTGGATGTTTTGAATCTGAAGAATCTGGTAAGAGTAGTCTGCAACTGTTAGATTTTGTTTTGCATTAAAACTCTATTTATCCTTCCAATAATGATCCACTACACTTTCAGTGAAGTTGATTCTAAAATATGTTTAATAAGTCTGTTATGATTTCTTGTCAAAATTAAAATCATGAGAGAGATTCAGTTTGGTTTTATGGTTTCTCTGAATCTGTGAATCAGATGAAGGCCCATCAAGATCAAGATCTAGACAAGGGCTTTTCAACCCTGGTCCTCAACTCCCACTGTCCTGCATGTTTTAGATCTCTCCCAGTTGTAAAACACCTGACTGCAATGAGGACTCTTTACTGGGCCTCTTTACAAGCACGATAAAGACATCAACACCAGATTGAGAAGCACTGAAGCAAGAAAAGAGCTAAACCATGCAGGACAATGGGACTTGAGGACCTGGGTTAAGAAGCCCTGATATGGACACGATGGGTTGAATTCATCGAAAGACCACGTTGTCATTATTGCTTTCAAAGATCCTAGTATAACTGCAGCAATGATCAAATTCAACTCTTCCTAAAAAAGATAAATATATGTGTCTACTGTTGCTAGTTTTGGTTGTTGTCACTATTGTTCTATCAAGTGTGAACACTTCAAAGCCACTATATTGTCATCATACAACAAATATCTTAATCGAGGCTGACAGAACACAAAGGATATCCAAAAACAGAGAAACATTGCATCATACATTCTGCTGTGATTGCAGTCTTGTTGAACTATTTGAGTTTTTCTTCGGGCTAAAATTAATCATTTATTCAGTGTCAGTTGCCAATATGTCAACAGAGACTGTATTCCTTAAAAAAAAAAAAAAAAACAAAAAGAAAAGCTCAAAACACTATATTTATTGGTTTTCTATAGATCCATTTCCCCAGCTTTATCTTTCTTTCTGTTTGGTTTTTACTTTTACAGTGCTTTCACACCTGTTAATGTGAATGAGGCTGCACATTTGGTATGGACCAGGATAGAATTTTGATACACTGTAGTCACAACCCAGTCTGCTTTTGTCGCTCTGTACCAAATCCTGCATGAACGAGCAGAGCATCATGTTTCCATGAACATGATTATTCTAGCAAGCACTTTTGGCATAGCCTCCAAATAGGGTTGAAGATGAACGCCACTCCACAAACCACCACCCCAACCATCCACCTCAGCCAACCAAGAGAGACTTTTAATCACCCATCACTGATTGGTCTCTATTTAGAGAAGTAATTCTGTTGACGGCTGCATTAAAATCCTTCTTCTCCGCTTCAGCTTTCTTCTCCCCCTTTCACTCATCTTGTTTTATTGGAAAACCAACAGTCAGATTATTGATGCTTTAACTATTGACCAGTAGATGACTTCTCACTATGACTTACGCACATCGCTTTGAATTTGCTGCTCTCTGCCTTTGTCAAGCCCCGTAGCTGCAACGGACAATCAAAAGACTGATGAAGAAAGATATTTATCCAATCAGTTGCTCAGCAGATCGAGCTGATGCAACCGTCCCAGTGTGGCTTTTACAGGCGGATAAATCAACCATTGTGTTGGTGTTGGGACTGAAGCCTAATTGGCTTTGGCCTCGATAGCTCCTGCTAAATGAAGCCAGCGATGGTTGGTCCCTGCTGTCGTCACAGTACACATCATTCATGACCATTAGCCGAAGCATAACACTTCCTCTTGTGAGAAGGCTGCTCTGATATCACCGATTGATCAGGAGAATTGACCCATCCTGTAAATGATGATCGTAAAGAACTGTTCTTCATTCAGAAGAAGATAGACTACCTAGTAGTTTAGAGTCTTCGCCTTGAATTATAGTTTTCTCCAGTGTAGGAAATCCTAACTCATATTGATGTTTGTTCTTCTGAATTCAGTCATTCACTCATTTAGCTGTTGTTATGAGTTATTATGAGTATAAATAAAAACATTAGGCTGTGTTCAAGTTACAAGAGCACTCTGACTTCATATCCACACATGCTAAGACCAAGCTGGATGAATGAGCTGTATACAGCTGCACACAGCTGCACAGAGCCATGCTGAAACTGTAATACAGGGTCCTCCAAGACCTTCCACAACTTTCTCCCCACGACTCTGAAAACATCTCAGAATTCTGTGTTATGAAGACAATTGTCAGTCCTATCTGACCCTTGCACATACCTAATGTCTTGCTTATCATGTCCCCTGTCATTAGAGTAGTAATGTATGTGTATAATCTACAACTTCTACAACTTCAAATGTTTGTATTGATCATATTTTTATCAGACAGATTCCACTTTGTTCATGCTAATAATGACTCTTTAGCTCATACATGTTTCCTCTGGGTAATAATACCAAGAAACATTCCATCTAGTTCCACTGATATGCAGATGACACACTAATATATTTACCTATGGAACCAGATGATACTGGTCAACTTTAAACTGAAAACCTGCGTCAAAGACATTAAAGGCTGCATGAGCCATAATTTTCTGCTCCTGAACTCAGCAAAAGTTCCCTTGTTAAAACGTTAAATGTAAAAAGTCTTTCTTTCCACCATTGTATATGCTAGTACAAGTGGTAGAGAAAGTGTAATTAAACTGAATTGAATTTATTAGACCAAAAACTATAAAAGATGGATACTTGGTCTCAGCTGGTTTGTTGTTTTCCAATAATAACCTTTTTTTTTGTTTCAAGCTTTGGTTGTGCTGTGAACAAATACTTGATGGGAGCTGATGAAGGTCGCAGCAAGAGGAACATACACTTAAACTGGCAATGCTTCAATTAGACAGGAAAGAAGTGCAGACTGTAGCGGAGAGCAAAGGGGCAGTCGCAGTAACCTTTTTGGCAACTTGTAGGCAAGAAAATGACATGGTCTGACGCTGAATCACATCTGTGACATTTGCTCCACCGAGACATGTTTACATGTGGCGAGAAACACCTCCGGTAAGGCCAGTGAATGACGGAAGCTTCTTTACCTGTTACGAACTTGTGAAAGTATAAACAAATAAAAGACATTTGGGAAAATAACTTTGATGTTCTTCATCTTCAAAAACACATATGAAATGTGTGTTGTTTCACTTTGGATGCTTTCAATAACCTCTTGTATTTCCATCAAAGAGATCCCTCTGCCTCCATTGGCATATTCTCCACCGCCCTAACCTGTTTCTCATTGGGGCTTTGGTGTAAAAGTCGATGAATTGTTTTAACCAGGTCTTGATCGGATCAGGTCTCTCAACGTCTGGCAGGGAGAAGATAAGACCTCTTATCTCCTTTCGACAAATCTGCAACCTCTCTTGTCCTCCCCATGGCTGGATCAGGGAGAGGGAAAAAGACAGAAAATACCAAAAGACAACAATGCGTAACTGAAAAGGAAAATGAGGAGGACGGAACGTGATGAAAGTTAATGAAAATAATCTGTTAAATGTCATCATTAAACCATGTGTGAACACAAAAAAAACCTCGACAATGTTTACAGGTAAAGATGAAAGAGTTTGAGGATATCATCACATTATGAAATGTCATTTGACTCTGTTCTGGTAATTGATTGTCAACATTTTTTTCTATGCACTACTCTTGACACTGAAATAAAATTGTTTGAACCAATTCAATTTCTTGGTTTTCAGCACTAATTGGTCAGAACATGGACCACTAGATTACCATTATAATGGATGGAGATCAAGAAGTCTGAGCCTTCACCTATGAACCTTTGACTTATGTGCTGACAAGGTATTTCTTTTTCCTTAAACCATGGACAAAACAAAAAGAGGAGGTTTCCACCGGCATGTTCAGCATCATGACCCTACAATTAACCTTTCCATAACAGTACCAAGCAGATGCATGCATGCAGAATTTAATCAGTATTCCTGCACCCCAAGACTCTCTAACTGGTTGTGAATCTTCCTCTGATGGCCCAGGCTCTGACTGTCCTTCTCCCAAAGGATGAATTTTCCATGTTTGAAGTCATTTTGAGGATTTGATTTTGTGTTTTAGGTCATTGTCCTGCTGCCTCACCCAACATGACAGCTAAAATTACATTGCCTTGCAGATGCCTTGATAAACTTTGGACGTCATGTTCCACCATGTGACTGCAAGCTTTCCAGACATAGAGACAGAAAAACCGCGCTAAATCCATCATGTTTAATATCTCTTGTCTCACAAAGGGTGTTCTCTTTAGGGAAGACAAACCAAGCTGCCACCCCAGCACATGGTTTACAGTCATCAATGGTCTTTCAGGTTTGGTTTCAAACAATTGCTGTTAAAACGTCTGAGGAAATGGCACGTCACATATTGATAAAAAGGTTCATGATCAGCTGATCCAAAGGTGTCAAAGAGTCTCAATTTGAGTTTCATTCATTAGAATTGATTAAAATAGGTTTCATTGGAATGCTGTTCATCCTTCAGGATGATGTGAAATATTCTCAAATGTCAAATTAGGACTTTCACACTAATATAATATATCTTATTGTGTGTCTGTTTGCTATTAAGGCCTCTCTCTGACTCTGTCTCTGTCTCTCTCCAGTTCATGACTTATCATGTAGTTGCATTTTAAATTTCCAGGTTAAGTTAGGTCATGGTTTCGGGCATGGATGGGACACAGTCATGTTCTGAATCTAATCAGTTCTTCAAGTCTGTTTTCATGTCTGGATTCATGTTTACTGTTGTGACTGTGCCCCTTATGCTCATGTATATTTCAATATCCACTGTCTCATGCACCACCAATTCATGTCAATTGCCTTATGACCTCCATCTAAATATGTTTTTCTTAGCTGACTGGATGGAGATTTGCCCATAAACCATGTGTGAGAACACTGCCAGCAGAAATCTTCATCCTGATGCACCACATGATTTGGTGCACTGGTCATACTCCTATTCTCACTTCACTGCTCCACACAGACAAGAAGAAAACTTTAGTTGCACAGAGAAGGACCTGTTTTTCTCAGAAAATCTTCATGGATGAGTAATCCAGCATTAAAGTAACAACGAGGGAGTCTTTAGCTCTGATAAACTCTGCCAACTGATTGCCAACCAATCATTAGCCGAATAAAAAAAGACCCCGATCAATGAGCAGAGGCTCAGCTCTACACGTCATTGCAGGAAGTTGTCCCACCCTAACAGAAGCTGGTCATCAGTGTTACTCCAACAAAAAACGGAAATATGAAAATGAAAAAAATGTTTATACAAAGCTCATTAGAGGCGAATAAAGAGTTTCAAGCATTTCTTATTGTAATCGTAATAATGTCTACCATGATCTGTTACATTCACCCATTCATACACTCACATTACAGTGGAGCTAGAGGCCATGCAGGGTACTCACACACTACTGGGAGAAATGGTCGGGATGAAGTATTTATGTCAAGGACACTTCAACATATGAACAGGATGATCTGTTGGGTCAAACCTTCAGCCTTCAAACTGTACAAACTGAATGATCTTTATAGCGAGTAATTCTATTATTCTCTTTATAGCTATACAATTTACACTCATTCTGTTAATGGAATTAGCAGAAGTGGGGTTGTAGATACCAGAGGATGGTGTATTTCTTTGCAAATTCCACAAAAGAAATTGCATCCTGCACACAGAAAATACACAGTATAAACAGATGATTCTTTAATAATTTGTTGATTACAGCAGCTTCATGTAACGACATTGCATATGAAATTTGAAATCATTCATCTGATTCTTGCAAAATTTCTGGACATTGTTGCTGGACTTCCAGGAAAAAAGGAGAAAAGAGCAGACATCTTTTTGTTAGTCACTGCATGTACAGTATGAAATGAGTTAAGTCTTAGACAAGCCTGTGAGTAATCCACTGGCAGCCGTCCGTCCACCAGTGACCTTCTCGATATGGTCCTGACATAAAGGAACATGCAGTTAGAGAGGAGACGGCGGCCTGGAGATGAAAGTTAAGAGGGCGCTCAAATACTGCCTCCTCATGAAGATATCCTGTGGTGAACCAAGATGTTTGTCAACTGGACTTGTTGATGAAGACGTCTGGGTAAACCAGCATGACAAACCATAAGATATAATTTAATTTAAAAATGGAGACAAACTGTGAATGTTACGATCCAAAGAACAAACCAAGATGAGAGTAATATGCAAAATACAAGATGTCACTTTGACTGAGTGTTTCGATGTCCTACACTAATTAAAATGATTAGATAGCTTTATCAAGTTAAAAGAACAAATTGCTGACACTCTGAAACATTGTGTGACACCAGCTTTAATTGGAGTCCAAGGAGCATTTTAAAAGACATTTCTCTTATTTCCTCTTGTTGTTTTGAAGCTGCTTATAATTAGCATCTGTTGTGGTTCTGTCTGATTTACTGTTTAGCTATCAGCCATTTCCCACAGGAAAAGTCCTAACGAGTATTTAATTAATGACATTGATTCATTTGGTGTGGGCAAATCTGCTTCATGGATCGGACCCTGAAATTAGACAGGACACGCTTCCTCGTGTTCTTGGACATTCCTCTTCCTCGTCTCAGCTCGGTGGCCCCGCACTCCCTCGAAACTCTGCTCCACACAAGTTTCAAAAGGGCCGGCGTGATACCTCTGTAGGAGGACTGTTTCTCTACGGTGCTGTTGGGCTTAATTAGCGATCAGCTGGATGCAGTCAGCCCCACAATACAAGCTAATTGCTCATTTAGCATCTTGTGTCTCCTTTCAAGCTGCCAAAACACCAGAGTGTGTAATCAGGGGTGGGCGCTCGATGAGGCGACGCAAATAAGTCAGCGTTGTACTGTGTGGGTGATCGTCTGATGCCGTCATTCGGTCGGGTCTCTGAAGATGGAGGAGAGTGTAACTTTGATCTGAAGGAGATATGCATCTGATGACTCCGTCTCTGCTCTCATCATTACATACTATCTGCTCTCCGTTAACTCGATTTGCGTGTGAGCTGATTCCATATGATTTGATTTGAGCTAAGCTCGTCCAAGTTGAATCGAGTTGTATTATTTCATCCTTTCTGGCAGTTTTCTGACGAGCGGGCTCCTGCCGCTGCCAGTCAGCATCACTTGCAACACTCTTCATCATCTTTTTAGGACCAGCTCGGGAGAATTTATCATTCTCTCCACCGTGATTGCTTGAAAAATTAATTATACAGGCACTAAAAAGTCATAATGTTGACACTAAAGCCCAGTGAACATCATGCAGTTACAAACTGGATGGAGTTCATTTTTCTTTTTGAAGTTTACGTGAGGAATATTTCAACCTGTGCTTCAGGATTTTTTTTTAAGTTTAGTTGAGTTGGTTGAAATACTAAGACTGAATAGAATGGAGTGGGCATCGAGCCTTTGACGTCGTAGTTACGGGACTGCCTTTTGCTTTATTTGACTGAACTGCCGTCTCTCCTCTGATGGCTATCTACTAATGAACCATTGAGGTAAAGAGACAAACACAATAATGGCCTATTGACCTCCCGAGGCTTGTTTTTACTGCTTCAACAACCTCCGTCTGAGTAACAGCTTGTTGATAATGCAGCGGTGACATTTTCTGACTGTGTTTCACAGAGATGAGACCTCAGCAGAGACCCTCAACCAGGCCAGCTAAGCTCAAGGAATTGTTTTATTTTTCTGATATGCCCTGTTTTGCATCTTGATGAGAAATGAAAGAGAATGAAAAACTCCTCTGGCTGGTTAATATATGAAGCCAATGCAGGGATGTCAAAAATGTGACCTGGGAACCAGAATGTTGGGATAACACTGTAAGGTGTGAAATTTAATTAGATTTTTTTGTTTTTTAGCAGCGATTGCAGTATTTCAACTGAGTTGATTCGTTGATGTTGTAGGAGTGAAAACTACTGCCTCAATGATGACGTAGTATCAGCATCAAAGCTCCACTGTGAGCATGGAAATGAAATGCTGAATCCTGAAACCTGCTGCAAATGGCAGTCATGATGACGGCATAATATTGAAATTACATTTATTTCCCTTTTATGGAAAAAGATATATGACTTGGTATTTTCTAATACAAGAATATACACACAAAAATATATTTTTTAGTTAATGCAAGTTTCTTTTAATGGTGCTGCTGGAATAGAGTGGGATGCTGAATTCTTCGTAATCTGGGCCAGGCGACATTTATGAGCTTGGATGATGAACAGATGCTGATGAGCTGTGTCACTAAGCCACATCCTCTAATTCTCTGCTCTACATTCCAGTCTAACAGGCACATTTAAAACTAGGCGTATTTATCCGACATTTAAACTCTTCAAGGAAAAAATGGCTGTCCATCACAGAACCCAAGCTGTGTGTTGATGAGTGTTCATGTATGAGAGAAGAAGCAGACCCTCTGCAGAGTCTATATCTAATCTCACAGCTGGAGCATCTGTTGACTTAAGGAAAGCAAACATGATGGATGCTACCTGAGGCAGGAAGTGCTCCTGAAATAGTAAAACAGCCGACATGTTTGACATGAATCCTCCTGAGGAATGACCAATTGACCAGACCTATTATAGCTTGCTTCGTCTGCCCTGAAATGGACTGAAACCTCCTTGAATGATTTCACTCTGTCTTTTCTGTTAACATCTAACTTGAGTTTCAGAAAGTGTGAATCCTGCGGGTGTTACAGTGACACATATCGCCAACCTACATCCCCCCAGAACAGCATTGTTCCTTGATGGCTAGAAAATAACGACCCCTGCCACATGACATCAATGATTCAGGAATGATTTGAGGAACCTAATGAAAAGTCAATCCACTGTTGTCTTGGTTGGTTAGTAAATCTTTGCATTATTGCTGTCTTAGCATGGCCCATGCATGACAGAATGAACTCTTGTATTCTGGAGGGAACTGAACAGAACATACCATCTGGCAGACAGGTCTTGGTTTGTTTTGTGTGGTTCAATATAGATCTGAATGTATAATAGACTAAAGACGTGGGCTTGCTCTGTAAAACTTTCAGGGTTGGGGAGTAACGGATTGCATGTAACGGCGTTAGGTAATCAGGATACAAAAAAAATTGTAACTGTAATCCATTACAGTACACGCAAAAAATATGTAATCTCGTTACAGGTACTTCTAATAAAAACACGGATTACTGAGCGGGATTACTTTTGAAAATCAGACAACACGTCACTTTACGACACTTTATGGCACAAACCGCCACATCGTAGATCTATAAACAATGGACACCGTAGATATATAAATGATAGACGCCGCATCGACTGCTGTCTTGGAGCAGCCTCCCGCTCTACTGATATGTTTAACCGTGAATGAAACAACCCGCGTTGCCATGGATTTTACCACCTGCTGCTGGAGTCATGGCTGCTCCCAGGGAGAGAAACTCATTATTTGGCTGGAAACGTAGATGTAATTTTGTTTTTAAGTCAGATGAGACCAGAACTTCTCTGGACATTGTAAATTCTGCATCCAGCTCTGAAAAGCTCTCAACATCCAGAGACTCATCAAACCTGAAGACACATCTACAGGTACGATACACACCTGAACTCACAGTGAAGCTAAAGTGTTATTAGCCTGCTAACCTGTCAGTAACCTGCTAGTTGAGAACCACAGCCTCACCAGGCTGAACTCAGAAGAATCTGATGGAGGCAATAATATCTTCAGCCTGGATGGAAGATTTATTGGAGGCTGCATGTTTCTTTCTGTCACTGAGGAATAAAACAACTGAACTCTTGAAAAAAAAATACTTTGCATGGCCGACCTGAACACAAACCCTGCTCCTCACTACAGCAGTACAGCTACACAGCAGACTGAGTATATAGTATAAATGTGTGTTAACAGTGTCAATGCGGCTCCTGGTGCTGCTGCTGGACTGTAGAACTACTAGAGGAACACAGACTGAACTGATGGTTCTGATCCTGAGTCAGAATGAAAGTAAGTCAGATTCTCAATAGGTTTAGAGGTTAAAGGTCATGTTGTTGGTATTAACTGGGGCTGAACAAACAGAGTTCAACAGAGTTCATCACACTCAGAGCATTTAGTGTTTACTGTGTAGAGTTGTCAATAAACTGTGAGAACGAGACATTGTATTTGTCTTTATTTTTTGTGTTTGCTGGTGAAGTAATCTAAAAGTGACTAAAAGTAATCGGTACATTACTTTTTAACTGAAGTAATTAGAGTAAGTTACTGATTACATTTTTTGACAAGTAACTTGTAATCGTACCGGATTACAATTTCAAAGTAACCCTCCCAACCCTGGTAACTTTGCAGACAATAGATCAATTTATACTGCTGTTGGGTCTCTTTAATACATTTTCTGAGTTGCTGATTATGTTTAAGCAACCAAAACAGAACACCACAGTAATATCACATGCATTACACTGCACTGAAGACAGGATTGTTGCAAAAGTTATTAAAATGTATTGCAAAATGTGCATCATGTATCTGCTTTAAAAGAAGCACAAAATCAGATGTGTTATTCCTCGTCCCATGTAATTGTTACATAATAGTGACCTGCACAAGTACGAACATAACAGGAAGATGTTGATTTTGTCTCCAGGAAAATCTAGGTGATACATCACGTTTCAAACTTTTTTTTCAGAAACAATTCATATTTGATCATTGTAACCAGATCAGAAATCATAAACTGAATAAGCAATATTTTGGCCCAAATTAAGGACAGGGATCAGAGTACACACACAACTTAAAATTTAAAGTGTGCCAAACATATTTAAGGTTTATACTGACAAGGTAAACATCCATACAAGTGGAAGCTTGTGTTTCTCACTATGCAAGGCACAGGAAAAGGCTTTCCTCTTTCTGAAGTTTACTACAAACTATTTAAGTATTGATGACACCAACTGGTGCAGTGGCCTCCAAAACATCAGCATTGCACTGAAGCTGAGCAATACATGCTGATTTATTAGTTCCTTCTAACTTTCAGTGAGGCTCAGCCATCTCATAAATGTTTTCTTTTTCCTGAAAGCTGCAAAAAAATGCATTGATAACATCAGATAGATATCAGTTTCAAAGTCAAGTGTAACCACACTACTGATAAATGCTGCTTTCCAAAACTGGACACCTGGTAATTCTGACAAAAATCACATATTTTGCAAATTGTATGTATTTAATCCTTATAATAAGAACAAATGTTATGAAGCCAAGCTCAAAGACAATTTTGGAATGAAACAAGTACAAACAAATCAAAACATTGAACAGGTAAAGAAAAATTAAAAGAATTCAAACAATTATTAAATTACTGGTTTTCAATTAAGCTTTTAAAGTGTTGAGGTTTCTGCAGTCACTAACTGTTTTTGGGGCATGACTTCCAAATTCGATGGAGCGATTGGGAAGGCTCTTTGCACCAGGATCTGGCACCTCTTAAAGAGGTAAAGAGAAGGAGGTTGTTGTCTGATGAATGAGGCAGACAGTGAGATGTAAGGTGACGTTGTGCAGGGGTTTGAAGGTAAAGAGGACCAGTCTGAACTGGATACCGTGAGCGATGGACAGCCATTAAGGTTCTATCGTATACACGGTCTTGGGAAGGGTGGAGATGGAAAATAATACAGAGCTGACAAAACACTGTTGTGGTTGAAGTTGGTTGATGTAGTGTTCAACAGTAAGACTGGCATCAAACAGTTTGTCAAAGAGTTGGAAAGAAAGTAAGCTGGGGAGGACTTCATAAGGGACAGGTGGCTGTTAGTAAATGCATTAGTCAGGTTTGAATGATTTTTTTATGTGGAATTAATTATTCAGAAAAAAATAATGTAGAACTGAAGTATTGTAGTTTGTCTTTACATGGGAACAGCAATTCTGAACTGAGCTTTACATGAAAAACACGTTTAATGGCCTTTATGCACTATGCAGCTCTGCTTGGGATCTAGGGATTGAAAACAGTGATGATCGAGTTTGAACGAATTGTCCAAACTTGTTAGTAGGGCTGCAGCTATTGATTATTTTAGTAATCGATTAATCTATCGATTCATTTGGTCGACTAATCGATTAATCGGACATTTTTTATTTTATTTTGGCAAGCATAAAACTCACCACGGACAAAAAAACGAACTACTATTAATGCATGCAGTAACATTTATTAAACTGCACAGGAACACTCATTGCTAGGAGAATATTGCACTTTTAATTCACAAATTATTTAAATTAAAAAAAAAAAATACCTGATAGGGCTAAGGCCTTACCTTCATTATAAAAAAAATGCACATGAAAGCTGATTATTAAAGAACACTTCAAGTACAGTAGGCAATATTCAGTATTATCAAACAATTCTTATTGATATTAATTTGTCATCTGTCTTGTGCAAAAAACAAAAGTAATAATACTCAGGCTGAGTCCAAAACAGCACATTCACCTTTATAAACTGACAGCTGCCCTAAAATTCTAAAGTGCATTCAAAGGAGTGCAAAACAACAATTTCAGAATACAGTCACTTCTTTTTTTTTGTAGCATCGATATGGTGCTGTTATAATACGCCAGGTCCGCTTGGCAGTGCAAACTTTACACCGAGCTCTTCCCTTTTTTTCGTTTAAAGTTGTCCCAAACATTTGACATTTTCTGGCATTTTCTTTGTTGTGCTTCCTCCTTTTCGCCAGCATTTTCTTCATTCTGCTCTTCAACGCCCCGACGCGCCACGAAAACGCGTCGGATGCGTCTCATCGCGGCTGGAACGCTCGTTCCCATTTGTTTTCAATTGTATTTTGACGCAAAATCGCGGAAAGCATTTGGCGGTGTGGATGCAGCTTTGTCCATTTCTCGCGTCGTTTCACCGCGCTGTGCTCCATCTGCTTGCTCCGACATGTCTGTGCGGCTTACACTCTCGTGCAGAAACATGCTGTGCTTTAGTTCCGGGCGCTACACGCTAGCGGGTTCACGGTAGTTTCACTGTACACAATTAATAAACGAATCCTCGAAGCAACAGAATTTAATTCGAAGCTTTTTTATAATCGAATTATTCGATTTATTTGATGAATCGTTTCAGCCCTACTTGTGAGCCACCGTTCAGTAAACTGTCTCAAAATTCATCACCTACATTAACTCACTCACTGAAACATTGCAACAACTAATTAACTGCCAAGAGGAAAAAAAGCACTTGCACACTGCATCAGCTTAAGAGGTATTTAGGTGGATGCTTGAGTCAACTTGCATCAAGTCTTGCATCAATGCACGCTCCCGCTGGCCTGATATCCTTAGGTTTCATTATGCTTAGCGAGCAACAACTATTGAGTATTGAGGATGGATCTTCCAGAAAGTAAGAAAAGACTGGCTTCTAGCACTGCCACAATTCCAGCACAGACTCCACCAGGTAAAAGAAACTTAAATTTTACTCAAGCACTACTAAAAGAGCGAGGAAGGAGTTCCCCTCTTCCATGCATGCAAGCCACAGGCACGAGTGTTTCACTAAGCTGCAGTTACACCCAAGGCCTGCAGGGGCCATTGTTTCGCATAAAACATGCAAACTCCTTAATGCACCTTTAAGTTTAGATAAAACCAAAGGTAGCAACAGCACCAATCAGTCAAAAGAAAAACAGAATATCTCTAAATTGGCTGATTTTTTACAGCCCCAGCAGATACATTCATTTCAATCTTGTAAGTGATTGACAGGTGTCATGTCCCGCCCTCTGTGGTTTACTGAGCGTTTTGGGCTAACTTCAGTTTGCCCACAGGCCACTGACTTTTGACCAACAGCGGCGATTTAACGCAGCGGGGCTGCTGTTTGGGCCAGGGTTGGAAAGGAGGGACAAAAGTTCAGCTATGGTGGGCGTTAGAATGAACTAGGTGGACTATTTGCTTTGGATAATCCAGTTATTTGGACCGATTGAGTGTACTTGCCACGCTGTCTATCGAGACGGACTTCATCCAAAAACTACCAGACTTCAACGACATGGTGATTAACCTGTTTGCATCCCAGAAAGGCGTCGATGTGAGCTTCTTTTCAAATAAGGCAGGCCCATGTCGACCTGTTAAAGGACTGTGACACCTTGTTTTTGCTGAGGTTATCTGTTGTACTGAAGGTGTGTTTGGCACTGCATGTCACCAAACAGTTGTAATAAGACAGTTTCAGCAGGCTGTCTGTGGACAGTCGTTGAAGTTGCGTTGGAACACGTCTGCAGTGCATAAACATGTGTGCATGTGTGTGTGAGAGAGAAAGAGAGAGAGAGAGAGAGATGATGTAGAGCACTAAAAAAGTATAGTGGACCTGTAATTGATGTAACTGTGTATCATAGGTGATGCTGCTTTTGCAGCTCTGTTAACTATTTAATCTGTATTATGCAAGCATTTGTTAGCCCCCCCAACAAATTTCACCACCATCCGCCACTGAATGGTTGTGGTTTATTTGGGATTGTACAGATAAAACAAAAATCATACCATGCAGTTGTTTTTTTTTGTGGTAGAGATGGTATTTGTAGAGATGTACAGTCATCAGACTTACAGAAGATTGTTGTGGTGATGGATCGCATAAGGAGAAGATAGTCGATAAAAGGAGGGGACCAAGCACTGTACCTTGAGGGACACTGTGGGGCAAACTAGGATGTTAGCAATCGTTTTTTTTTTTACCTGTTTGTAAGGTTTTTAACCAGGTTATTGCAGTGTCTGTGATGTTGATAGTGAATTTATGATGAACGAAATGGGACATGTATCTGTAGAACATAATAAGTATACCTGGGCCGTTAACGGCGATAACGTGCTGCGTTATCGCGAGAGTCTTATCGCGCGAGAAAAAAATGTTGCCGTTAATCTAATCTGTCCTGTGCCCCAAACCGAGAGTCACACCACGCTCCAGCTGAGTGTCAAAAAAACACACACGCGCTTTTAGCGGTGAACCACGGTCCATTCCTCATTATTTGCCATGTTGAAGTCGGCCGAATTACCAGAAAAATCACGAGGAAAAGGCTGGTATGAGGCACAAACTGAAATAAGGAGCGCAAATATGGAGAAAATGAAAGTGAAACTTAAATCGCGTGTTTTGTCGGTGCAGCGTTTCGTCCAACTGGGCGTTTTTCTGGCGCTGAAAACACGCAAAATAAAGTATATTTCCCTTCAACACACAATCTGGTTTAATAAAGGTAAGTATGAGGCAAAATTTGGTCTAACTGAATTTAGGCTGTCTTGGAGATGGGATGAAGTTTGAGGAAGTGAGCGCCCTTAAAGCTCAGGTTGGCGATTTGAATGAGATACATTTTTTTAAATACTGGTTAAAATGATGTTTATGACCTGATGGGAAGCAATTCATAGTGTGTTTTTAAACTAGTTTGGAAAATATCCGCTATCTGCAGCAGGAGTAAAACGGGACAAACAGCAACCAATAGTCTTGAGGGGACACCTTTTTTTAAACCAATCAAATCCCTTCGCCGTTCGACCTGCCCCGTGCGCGTACATGTACGCGTGCACTGGCCCTGGTTCAGTGCGCGCGCAGAAGGACGGAGCGTCGTTGCAGAATGGCGGAGAATAATGTTTGGGGGTTCACTCACCGTTCAGTGCGCCATAACTTGGCGTTGTGCAAATAAAGAAAAACGAAGAAACGAAGCGCTGAGGACAGGTTACGCCAGGAACGCACTGGACGCGGAAGTGCCGCACGCGCCGCGAACGTCTCCGCATCTCCGCTCCCAACAGGAGCTCCTCCAATGGGGTGGGAGCTGGGCGGAGCTAGCTAGGCGGAGCCTTGGGGAGATGCAACATGCTAACGCTAGTTTTCCAAGATCGCCAACCCTAGCTTTAAGAGACTTCTATTTTTCATCTGCTCTGTTATTGGTGTGTGTGTGTGTGTGTGTGTGTGTGTGTGTGTGTGTTGGTGGCAATCTTGGTAAAGACTTGGTATTTTAAGCTATTGAATTGTAAAGTTATGTATGTAACACACACATTTTGAATGGAATCGGCAGACTTCAAATGAGCCATTTTAATCGCGATTAACTCCAGGATTGGGGTGCGATTAATCGCGATTAAAAAATTTAATCGTTGCCCAGCTCTAATGATAAGTAACCTTTATAGATGTACATTGTTATAAGGGTTCTATTGAGTACATTGCATTTCTTTACATGGTCCACTGCTCACTCAAAAGTCAAATGATACCAAAGCTTCTTAAAGGCACACTTCCAAAGAACCTTCGGGAAGAGCTGGGGGAAAAAACAGCTTCAAAGGGAAGATTTCAAAGGGGATGGTTTGTGCTACTTAAAACAACAAAAATGTCCTCTCATGCTCCTTAATATTACTAATGAAAATATACATAAGGCATGCCACTCTTACCTGTGTGCACTAAATTAAATAAAATCAGTTCAGCTAATATATTACAACCAGACATGAAACAGTCTTTACTTTCAATAGACTTTGTACTTCCTTTATTTTTCCTTCTTACTTATTTTAAAAGTCACTTGAGTGTTTCATTTGGCTTCATCCTGCGTCAACAGGCAAATGCATGGCCAAAGCAAAGTAACCCTAATCAGAGAGAAACAGGATGCATCCTCCTAATAACGAAAGCCGGACAGACACATAATAATGACAGTCTGGAAGGCACGCTTGTCGTGATTCTTTTGTTTCCAGCGTTTTTCTTTTGTTTGTGAGGAGAATGACAGTAATGCAGTCCTGCCACTGCCTGAGGAGAGGTTGGAGGACATCTGACTGTCACTCCCACGGCTTGGTGGAGGAGTGACAGCCAAATGTCCCCCAAAATGTCCTTAAAACATTTCAACAGATCACAGATTCTTCATTTTTTGTATTTACATGAAAAGGAACAGCAATATCAAAAGGCATTAGCAATGCTGTTATTTGTATTTTTGAATGCATGGTTGCATGTGTTTTTTTTATCGTTGATATAACCTGAATTTTTAGGATCCTGATTTTATATTTGTATTACACAGTACAGTCATCAGTCTTTAGCTTACGTTAGGCCCATATATAGTTTTTTTTTTTTTTTTTTTTTTTACTCATTGAAGGCTGTCAAATTACAAAACCAGTAAAGTTGGCATGTTGTGTAAATTGTAAATAAAAACAGAATACAATGATTTGCAAATTCTTTTCAACTTATATTGAATTGAATACACAGCAAGGACAAGATACTTAATGTTCAATCTGAGAAACTTTATTTTCTTTTGCAAATAATCATCAACTTAGAATGTAATGGCAGCAACGCATTGCAAAAAGTTGGCACAGGGACATTCCACCACTGTGTTACATCGCCTTTCTTTTTAACAACACTCAGTAAACGTTTGGGAACTGAGGAGACCAATTTTTTAAGTTTTTCAGTTAGAATTCTTTCCCATTCTTGCTTGATGTACAGCTTCAGTTGTTCAACAGTCCGGGGTCTCCGTTGTTGTATCTTACGCTTCATAATGCGCCACACATTTTCAATGGGGAACAGGTCTGAACTACAGGCAGGCCAGTCCAGAACCCGCACTCTTTACTACGAAGCCACGCTGTTGTAACACGTGCAGAATGTGGCTTGGCATTGTCTTGCTGAAACAAGCGGGGGCGTCCATGAAAAAGACATTGCTTGGATGTCAACATATGTTGCTTCAAAACCTGTATGTACCTTTCAGCATTAATGGTGCCTTCACAGATGTGTAAGTTACCCATGCCTTGGGCACTAATACACCTCCATACCATCATGCAGGGTGGCTTTTCAACTTTGCACCTATGTGATGAACAGGCCGTTCGTCACGAGGGACATGCACTGCATTTTGCACAGAGACACTTCTTCTCATTCACATTGCACTTTGCATTGCACACAGAACTTTAAAGAAAGCTGATTTGCACATAAAGAATAATTTGCACAATGATTGTCTTTTAAATTATTCATTTATTTATTGAAGGCTGTTTGTCTGTGGGTCCGGTCGGGTGTGGTGATGGCAGCGGACCTGCAAGTCAAACACATGACAAATCAAAATTGGGAACGTGAAACACATGGGCCTGGTTTTAATTGGCTTTCTTTTAGGTGTTCGCATTGATGCAGTGAGTGTATTTTAGATATGGTTTAGGATTTCATGTATTTATTTGAGTCATTAGTTTGGTTTATTCTTAAGTATGGGATTTTAACATAGCTTTAGTGATCAAATATTATGTTTTATACCTCTTGGAGTTTTATGGTTTTTACCCTGTTAGGCTGAAGGTATTTAAGGGCCTGAAGACCTTCAGTCAAGAGGGATAGTGATTGTGGTGGTAGTGGCAGCTGTGGGCTGCTGCTGGTGGTGAAACTCAACTGCTGAGAAAATCCTCCTATGCACTTTTTTTTTGGCACTTTATCTTTGTTTTGCACAAGAAAAATAAAAGAAGTGGACCACTCAACCTCGGACTCATCCCTTAGTGCTCACTGTTTGTCCGCCGCTCACCCCACGCTGCTTACAGCCTTTAACAGTCCGGATGGTTCTTTTCCTCTTTGGTCCGGAGGACATGACGACCAAACTTTCCAAAAACAATTTGAAATGTGGACTCGTTAGACCACATAACACTTTTCCACTTTGCATCAGTCCATCTTAGATGAGCTCGGGCCCAGAGAAGCCGGCAGCGTTTCTGGGCGTTGTTGATAAAGGACTTTCGCTTCGCATAGTAGAGTTTTACCTTGCACTTACAGATGTAGCAACAAACTGTAGTTACTAACAGTGGCTGTTCCTGAGCCCATGTGGTGATATCCTTTACACAGTGATGCCGGTTTTTGATGCAGTACCGCCTGAGGGATTGAAGGTCATGGTTTTTGGCCTTCACGCTTTGGATTTCTCCAGATTCTCTGAACCTTTTGATGATATTATGGACCGTAGATGATGAAATCCCTAAATTCCTTGCCATAGCTCGTTGAGAAATGTTGTTCTTAAACTGTGCAACAATTTGCTCACACGTTTGTTCACAAAGTGGTGACCCTCGTCCATCCTTGTTTGTGAATGACTGACCAGTTCAGGGAAGCTGCTTTTATACCCAATCATGACACCCACCTGTTCTCAATTAGCCTGTTCCTCTGTTCCATGTAAGTGTTTGATGAGCATTCCTTGACTTTATCAGACTTTTTTTGCCACTTCTGCCAGCTTTTTTGAAACATGTTGCAGGCATCATATTCAAAATGAGATAATATTTGCAAAAAAAACCACTGTTGAACAGTTCGAACATTAAGTATCGTGTCTTTGCTGTGTATTCAGCCTAATATAAGTTGAAAGGGATTTGCAAACCATTGTGTTTTGTTTTTATTTACAATTTACACAACGTGCCAACTTCACTGGTTTTGGGTTTTGTACTTTAAATGTTATAAATCAAACCAAGACAAGGGTCAGAGAAGATGTAAACCTGCTGTAATGACTCCAGCAGGACGGTGGGTGTGGGGATCAACATTAAAGAATAATTTTAAGGAAAAAAACAAACAAAAAACTGTTTTGCTGATTAACTTATTGCATGTTATAGATTTCTTTTAATCAAGTTCTGACTTGAATCTAGAAATTGCCATATACTCAGTCAAATGTGATTTAACAAAAGGTTTACTCCCAATCATTTTGTTATCACACTGTCAGTCATTTTGTATTCATTTTGAACACATGTTCAAGCTCATCAAATTATGTTAATCAAGTCACATAAGTCATAATACAGGTTTTTTTTTCTTTCTCCCTCAGGATTGATCAAAACATCTACCCATGATGGAGACCAGCCTGTAAAGATGAACATATAGCTCATCTCCTGAACGTAAGGGGCCTGGATTCACACTATGGAGTGAAATTAATGCCAAAACCTCACCAACACAAAAAATGTGTTTTATTCACAGCCAATGATTCACAAACAAACTCAGTGTGTTTTTCAAAAGCAAAATGTCATTTTTTTTTTTTAATTTGTGGAACATTTTTTTGATGAACAAACCTAAGTGCATTAGCTGTGAATGACATTTTGCTTTTGCAAAACACACTGACTTTGTTTGTGAATCATTGGCTGTGAATAAAACACATTTTTGTGTTGGTGAGGTTTTGGCATTAATTTCACTCCATATCACACACCCTGGATATCTCAGTTTTCTAGTTTGACTTACCCAGACATGCACTGTCCTTTTGGTGAGAAGTCCTACCAGGCGCATCATCAACTCTGGAATTCAACCCAGCATTTTCCAATTGTGATCAGTGCGCATACACATAAAAGGAAGCCGAGTTTGCACTGTCTGATCAATCACAAACATGGAGAAATCACCCAGAGCTATGTATGTCAAGGACCCAAGGAGCCAGGCACTGCCAGGGTAGAGAGTAAAACTCATTTTACTGTCCATGAAAACCAAAAACAAACTAAAATTTGAATGTCCAAAGATACAGCAGAGTTCTGAGTTGGCCACAGACTCAGGCGCTAAGTCCAAAAGCACAGAGCTGGCGCAGCAGACAGCAGAGATGCAGGAGCAGAGTAGAATAACACAGTCACACAAAACACAGGATAAACCGACTACTAGAACACAAAAGGACAGCCCCATATAAACCCAAGGCACCGGGTGACTGCTATCACAATTAGGCACAGGTGAAAGACATCCAGGCATGAAATAGCAATCAAACATGAGGAGAGGGAGCCACAGAGCCTGAAACAAGAGTCAAGGTTAGACAATTTATTTTACTACGGAGGAGCAGTCATTCTGCACAATTATGAAAAATCCAGCGTCTTGGTCCAGGCCGAAGGTAACACTGTTACTGCAACACAAACCAGGAAAGAATGCTGGCAGAGAATAGCCGAATCTGTCAATGCCTAAATTCATGCGATTATACAATAATAATTCATCAGACATTCTGAATGGACAGCACCCTGATCACTCAATTTCACTTTAAGATGGCACACGTTTCATTCTTTTTGTTTATATTTTCTTTAGAGAACTTTTGAGGCTCAGTGTGAATGCATTTTTACGGTGGAATGTTAAACTCTCACCATGACAGCATGAGTAGTTGTGCCGAATTCATGTTTTTGCAGTCATGCCATTTCTGACCATTATTAGTAACATTGTTACTTCAAATGCAACCCGAGTGGAGTAAGCAGACTTGGGAGCAAGTCAATCAGTACAAAAAAATACTTCAAAGCATTTTATTTTATTATACTTCATTTTATTGATGCAGTCCTCCCTGAAAAAAACTCTTTCTGAAGCCCTCTTCTAATGATCCACGCACCACTGGGCAGAACTTCCATAATCACTGATCTCTTATTAAGAACATAACCTGCTCCGCAGCAGGTTAGCTTTCAGTAAATCCTGGCTCATAGTATCGGCTCTGCTCTGTGTAAAGTGATTTGGTTCAGTGACTGCAGTAGGTCTACGTCAGTGCTGGGACGTATAAGGACATATATGAACATTACCACAAATGGCTTCCCTTTTTCATAATGGGAACAACACTGATATCATGGGGGGGTTTGTTTGGGTTAAGCATCACTTGACTGAGACAATTCAAATTTACATGTATTTGTTACATAAGCATTGAAATGATGAAAATATTGTTGTTTTTTTCCCCCTCCGGTTTCATTTAAATATCATATGTATGCCTAAAGTGTTACAGCATTTTGGTGGATTTTTTTTTTTTTTTTTTTTTATCACAGACTAGTTTAGAAGCAGTCGAAACAAGGCAGGATCTATTTAACGAGCAGGATGAATCTAACAAGGCAGGAAGCAAACTAACAAAGCAGACTCAGACTTACATCAAGTATTTGGGAGTGAAGTTACACAGGTTGGACACCAGCTAATAACAACAAGCATAAAACCTGACATGAACTAACAAAAACAAAAACCATTATCCTGGATGTTGGAGATCAAGAGCTCTGGGTTAGATATATATTTGCTGTAATTACTATGATTTAATTCGCTAATCAAACAAGAGACTAGTCGTTGTCAATAGAACAGTAGCACACCGTGGACAGTCCACCACAGGGTACAACAGAGACACAAACACACACATTAACACCTAAGAGTTAGGGTTAGAGGGACCAGTTGGCCTCTTACATGATTTTGGGCTGTGGAAGGAGCATAAATTATCCACAGAGAACTCCTGCATGCTCAGGGAGACCATGCAATTTCCACACTGAAAGGCCCTCAAACAGATTCAGACCTGAGACAAAATCGTAGTTCACTGATTTTATTGGAAAGACATTCAAGCAGATTGCTGATGTTGTGCTCAATATCAGAAAGTAAGTGTGTGTGTGTGTGTGTGTGTGTGTGTGTGTGTGTGTGTGTGTGTGTGTGTGTGTGTGTGCGTGCGTGCGTGTGTGCGCGCGCATTTGTGTAAGTGTAAAATTGATTAAATAACATGGCAGAATTGTGCACAGTGTTTGACAGTCATGCGTGTGCTTCACTGAGTTCACACACACACACACACACACACACACACAAATACACACACACACACACACACACACACATACACACACACACACACACACACACACACACACACACACACACACTGATTTGTGTCGACAGCTTAAATGTCATTTTTGGATGAATGGCAACAATAATAAATTTAAAAGATCATTTAATTGCTTATTTGTGGGAAAAGCATCATAAAAATAGATTGAAAAAAATATTTTGATGTCTAAAAACACTTTTTGCAATATTTTTTAAAGACTTCTCTACTAGGTTTTTATCTTTTCCCAGATTGAAATCACATAATTTCGTTTGCCTCACGCAACTGCCACAAGATTAGAAACACTTGAATGAAACAAGTTACCATTCTTAAACCTTTCTTTTTGCCGAGTGAATTCTCCCCCCTGCTCACCCCTTTGTTTTTCTCCTTCTATTCATCTGGTTACCTTCTTACTCCATCTTCCAGCTTCCTCTTCCTCCCTCGTTTACTCCTCACCCATCTTCTCCCTCCCCCTCCTCCCCTCGGTTTCTGCATCCCTCTCTCTTGTGAAAGAGGGACTTTTGAAAGAGAGTGAGATGGGAAGAGAGAGAGGGAGTGAGAGAATATGAGAGGGGGAGGCTGAAGTCGAGGGGTGGGTCCCTATAAGAGCGGCTGCCTCAATCCTCCACGTAGCCAGAACAAGCAGACAGACTGAGAGAAGGAAACATACGGCGACCAGGCTCAACCTGCACCCCGGACGACCCTCCTGTTGGCACCTACAAGCTCCCCCTCCACACAGGTAAGGACGCTGCGGGGGAAGAAAAGATGACTTCTGACCTTTGATACAGACTTTTTCTTGGAATTTAGTTTTTTATTACGAAAGAAAAAAATTCAATGCTCAGTTATACTTTAAATTTAATGCTTTATTGTGCTTTTAATCCTTCAGTGTTGGTGATGTTGCAGAGTCAGTCAGAATTAGAGTCCTAAGAATAATAATATAAGCCGAGTGCAGCAGAAGCAGTGGGACACGAGGGAGGACAATGGGAGCGAGCGATGTGTTTGTGTGCTTTTGTCCACTCTGTCAAGAGTCGTGCTTCCCTAATCAGTCTCCATCACTTCTCCATCATCCGCCGCCAAACGGAGTTTCCCCGGGATAATAGCTGCTGTTACTCTTGCGGCGCCGTGACCTTTTGACTCCTCAGGACAGGGCACTCGTAATCATGCTGATCAGTGTTTAGGTGGAACACACTGTTTAACTTGATGATTGACAGGAGGTGAGAAACCAACTTAAAACAAGTGATGTGGTCACTGATTGCATGTTTATTACAATCACTTCCAGACCAGCCTGTTATGGCCACTTCTGTGGCTGGATTAAAAAGCAGCACAGATGAGCACTAAAAAGGAAGAACGAGGCAAGAAAGGCTGCAGTTTGTTTAGCAGGAACATTGGTATGTTACAGAAAGAGGGAGAAAGGTCGCAAATAGGTGGTTTGATAACTCATTGATCACTATGGTCTGATTTCCTGAGTCCCACATCTAAAGGGAGAATCTTTGTAGAAAGATGCGGTTTACACCATTGACAGTTCAAGGCAGTTTGGGTTCATGCTCATTGCTCCATCGAGGTCACAGTTCATCAGGTGGCTATTTTTAGATGATCAGAGGCATTTATGTGACACAAAATTATTGATTATTGACAATGTTATCTAAATGATGCATTATAAAAACCTCTGAAAGTCATTTGAAATGAATTATATGAACTAATTCATGAAACTACTGACAGGTAAGCTACATTTATACAATTTCAAGTATGAAAAAACAAAAAAAAACCTGCTCTGATACTGCTTCATCCAATTTAGGGTTGCTGAGTGCGGGCATAGCAGAGTACACACCGCACACCAGTTACACATTCATAAAGAAAGACACACAATCAGACACACACCGCTTTACATCTGAATGTCACTGATGAACCACCAAGCATGTCTGTGTGTTGTGGGAGGAAGCCTGAGCACGACCTTACCCAGCACACACACAGGGAGAACATGAAGCAATCGGTCACAAGGCAGAAGTCATACGACTTCTGGCGGCAATGAATGTAAGTCACAAAAACAACATGAAATAAGGTTAAAATGAGTAGAGTGTCAGGGAACATGTGGGTCTTAATTCAGCTGTAGACCCCGGCACTCATCATGAGTCTGGACCGTTGGAGGGTTTGGTAAGAAAATATTATTTGCTCCTCTTATTTACTCATTTACTTGAATACAATTTATTCTTTGATAGTTTGTTTGATGTAATTGATGGACACTGGTCGTCAATTGAGCATCTTATGAAATAATTCAGTTTTTTTTCTCATTGTCTTCTTTTAAAAGCAGTAATATTAAGTTCAATATTAAGATGATGTTGGCAGCAGATGAATGGTTTTTGTAGAGGTGGACGAAGCTGTCGACTCGTGATGTATTTCTCTCCTGCATACATTTACATTTAACACTTATGGCTGAGAGCTGTGGACCGTTTGCTAACGCAGTTAGGAAACTGTAATGAAATCAACAAACTTGAAGACAAGGCCTCACCTTGCACCTCTCCTTTTTCCCCGCATTGAATAATCAGCGTCACGTTGGTGTTTCGCCTGGAGGCTCGCTCTTCATTTGACCTTGAGCATAGCTCCGTAAACGAGGGCTACGTGCGAAATTTCACGCTCGCAGGTGAACTGCCAGAGAAAGGGTTGTGTTGCCCCCCCGCCGACGTCTACCTGATCGGAATTTTTGTGGGGCATTGATCAGATTATGTTTTCTATTTTTTAAACCTCTCAGGCAAAACACATGTAGGAGAGTACTCAGGCTGAAACAAGGTCGATTTCAACAGGAACTGCTTTCTCACACTTTGAGGCAAACAAACAGCTCTCTCTCTCTAGCAAAGTGTAGAGCTGCTCCTCTGATTGGCTTTAAATTATGCTCTATCAACTTTATCATGGATGAAGCATTTTCCTCTGAATTATTTATTGTAAAGTCACAGTTGTAGCTTATGTGAGATGATATTATAGATTTAAGTTGAAGGGAAACCACTGCAAGAGCAGCCAAAACTCTAAACTAGCGTGCGCAGAGGAACATGTTGGGTATCGACTGAAGCGCACAGTTCTGAAAACATGTTCTCTTCTCTTGACGACCGTCCTTTGTTGTTGTTTTGAGGGTATTGTGTTCCTTCAGGTAACTTCACCACACACTGACAAGGCGACAATAACTTAGGGGACCAAGAGAAACAAAGAAATGAGTTTCAACGCCTTTCAAATGTCTGAAATATCCAAAAGACGACTCTTTGGAGGCTCTTGGTCCTTCGTTGCATTTTTTTGTTTTGTTTTTGTTTGACAGTCAAATCTTTCTCAAGACCAAACAAGATAACGTTGTTTTAAAAAAAGGCACAACTTTTAATTTAGACTTTAAATAAGATAGCAAAACTGATGACATACAAAGAAGTCAGTTGCTGCAATTGTGTTTGTAGTATTATGCACAATCATACATACAAAATTATTGCAACAGTCCGTGTCTCACGAGTCGTATTGCTTTAAAATCCCTCTTGAATTCGCCTCCTCCCCTCATCGGTATCAGTGAATTTGGTTGACTCCCTCCGCAGTGCTGCACACCTCATTAACTTCATGGATAAACCACCCTGGCCCCTGCTAACCTGTCCAGATCAGAGGCCAGATGGGGAAAATGGAGGGGAGGATTACAGGTCACGCTCATGCGGCGGGCGCACACAACCCTGACAGTTGCGCTGAAATTGGCTGTAAACGTGTGGAGTTAATCCGAGGAAACAATGTTCCTGCCGCAGCGGGGTCCCCGTCCTTCCATTTATGAGGGGAGAGTTTTACCGATGACTTTTTAAATCTCCTCGCTGCCGCCGGCGCTCCTCTATTCTCCTCTGGTTACACACTCAAGTGGCTCCAGGCGGACTGAGCAGACAAACCCTGACCTTTCTTCAGCCTCCTTCATTCATCGGCTGTTGGTTTAGCTAATGAAACGGATGTATTTGAAAACCAGTCCCATTTATTAGTAGATCAAAGTTATTTATTCTGTTAATGTTAAAATATAACTAATAAGTACAGTTTTAAATCATATTCCTTTACAACGGTATAGCAAGTTAAAACACATTTTTAACAACAGTCAAGATGTCTGCATGTTAGCATGTTTTTTTAAACCTCAGTTGCATTTTTCCCTACTCAAGGAAAGATTAGGATCCTCCAGATCCTGAGGGTTGAAACACATTACATTCATTTAGATTCACCAAAACTGAAATGGTTTTCTCTTCTTATCTCTATTGTTGCTCATATTTAACCAGACGCAAATATGGAGAGCATTGTATCCACAACTTCCACTCGACTCTCGCCAAATTATAATCACCAACTATTTGTGTGAAGGAATGGACCAGGAAATGAGGCACTAACACTGATTTAATGCCTGTTTAAAAAAGTGATTTTATCAATCTCCATGCTATGTTTTTGAGTTGGATATATGTATGGTGATTATCCGTGAGCAGATTTGTCGAAACACTAACAAAATTCAGTTCAGACACAGACAGCAAAAGAATAAAATGTGTATGGTGGGATGTTACAGTGCATCAGGTAGTATATAAACTGCTGTGCAAAATAAAAAGACGAGTGACCTTCAAATAAATATTGGTATATTTCAACGCTGTGAAGTTTCTTAAATGCTTTCGCGCCTTTTTGTAAAAATTCACCCAAATCATCTTTGACAAAGCTTTGAAACTTTAAAAACTGTTGTAGAATCCGATCAAACAATGTTGCTATGACAATTATCATCACGGCCTGAGTGGTGGCAAAGGAGAGACAAGGTCCCATAAACCACTAACATATAATTATGTTTCCCTGAGAGCGTGTTGCAATAAGTACTCATGAGTCTCTGACCAGGACAAAAAGTCAAAACAAACACAAGAAAGGAGAGAACTAACTGTTTCAAAGTGTGCAGCAATAATCTCTGATCTAAACATCTCAGCAGGTCTTTAGAAAAACCAACACTCTGGGAAGGACTTCTGTAAACTTCACTGAGTATTGGGGACAGTTAAAGTGTCACAAACTCACAGATGCAAGAAGCCTAGAGAAGGGGATCAATGAGTGTGAAAACATACATTTGACGTTTTGAATTGTGGTGCAACTAAAATACTTAGATTTTGGTAGTTTTTAGTGATTTTATGTTGTTTTATCCACAGTTTTGTTAATGGAAGCTCACCTTAACTACACAAAGGAAAAACATTCCTGTGGTCATATTGAACAAATAGTGTTTACAAGACTATTAGCATTTTACAGGTTTTTGAATAATGTAACCACATTATGAGACAATAGATGGAAAGCATTGCTCTCATATTGTTGTGGACCTTCATTGGTCTGTTTGCTACAGTTATTAATAGATTATACACACAATTGAATCAAGGGTTGTAAGTTGGATGTAAAGCAACCATCACCCTTACATCCCTGTTTAACAAAGACATAATGGCTATATGTGTGGAAATACCTGCCCTACTGGTGTTCATAGTAATCTCACAATCATATATATTGAGCCAATAATAATATATCACATTCTAAAACTAGTAGAGGGAAACAAGGAGGGTGAAGGTGAAATTTAGGCAGATGGGATGATAAAATCAAAAATTATAGTCCTTAATCTCATCTCAAAGCATAAACAAAAAAATCAATAAGAAATGAGTCTGCGGTGACCCCTGAGTGAGTGTGCAAGAGCCACCTCTTCACCATCAATCGACCTTAGGTGATTAGATGCATTGAGAAGGCAAATTGATTTAGCTTAGCGTGTCTGCCTGTAATGGCTTCAGCTGCCACGTCCTGCACTGCCTGATTGACAGCGGGCGCCTTGTGGGGGGTGGGTAGAAAAGGCTTCTTCGTGATGTTTCTTCTAACCTCAGATTTGTTTCAAGCAGCAGCTCTGCAATACATCTGCGAGCATCCGTGCAGCTCGCAGCTGAAGTGACTTCCAGCGAGGAGACAATAATCAGGATGTGATAAATATCGGCTTGCACCAATAACAGCGCAGCTGTACTATCAGTGTCTGGCTCCATTATTGCAATAAATCCACATTTTTATAATAATCTTACTAGAAAAGTGTCTGGACACTAAATGTCTGGTATTATATCGATTACTATCTTGGCATAGAAACAGTAATACTGATACAGACAAACAAGTAATGTATAACGGCCTGTTTTTTCATTTGGATGAATGAGTTTATCGCTTTTGTGGAGCCTGAACATGAACTACCTGCAGGAGTTATTCTGTAGGAGAGAGAAAATAAGAAGAGAGGCTGTAAGAACAAAATTTCAAAAAGCCTGAAGTGTTGATCCTAAAATAAAGCACATTCTAACAAGAGAGTAAACAGGTAGACAAGTTTCGAATATAAATGAGCGATTTCTGAAAGCATAGATCCGCTGGCCTGAAATGTGTTAAATGAATGACCACTGCCACTTTGCCAGATAGACATCAATACTACAACAAAGCAACACAATGTATTGCGAGTGGGCTGATGACAATTTGTCAGTCAAAGTGACTCTCCTGACAAGATGAAGCACTCTGGCTGCTCGTGGAAGACTAACTAACGTTTAATTACCTGTCAAACCGACTTGTCAGCCAACAAAACGAAAATCATGAATACTCCCTAATTTGTCACTGTAAACAGTTTTTCTTTTAAAGCCGCCGTCCTGCCTCCGTTTAAGGTTGGAAACCATTGTTCTTCTGCTGAAGCTAAAGTTAGAAACTTTAAATCTACCTTATTCTGGTGATCAGAGAGACAAAACAAACAGTGGGCCTGATTCCTGTCATAGTGCTGAAGACAATCTAAAATATCAAAAGCAACTTTTATATTATACCTATAATGTAAATTTGTATATATTTTGAAATATTCTGGAACTTCTCTAGAGAAACAATTTACAATTCATAATTTCTCTCTAAATTATTTTTCCAATCAACCTCAATATTTCACACTTTAAAGACACTGTGTTATGTTTGTTTTTGTTATTAATTCATACACAAACACACACACAGAACAATACGTATGTACAGTATGTGCAGACGATGAAGCTGGATAACTACCTAGTCCAGGAGAATCTGGACTGGGAGTCATGACACTCTGGAGAAAAGCATTGTTGTTTTTGTTATTCATCTACTCATTATTCACTATAGCTGCGGTGTGCATGTGCAGTTGCAGCTCTGAGCACCGTTGTGTGACAGCTAAAGCGCAACAAAAATTTCCCATTGTCTATTTGGGACAAATCCCATTATGTCAGTTTTGAAATGATTATGATCTGCTGCTATTTGCATTTTCTGTAGATGAGATATTCACACCACGAATGCACCACAATGACAGGTTATGTAAACAGAACCAATTCAATTTCGGATATAGTGAAATAACAGAAAACACAAATAGGTTAAATAAGTGAATGATATCTTCTACAAAACACATTTGCTGCCAAGCCACTGGCTTGTGTTTCCAAGCATCTTCATTTGGGATCGTCTGTTTCTTGCTGGTATTTCAGAATTCTAACATTTGTGGTAAAACAGAGCAAACATTCAGCCGGAGCAGAGTGTGGGTACTGACGAAGAGCTGTGGGGCGTAGCGTTGTGCTGATCACACAAGTTATGCAATAATCTGCAGTTCGGTTTTAAAAAGGAAAAACCAACAGTCCAAGACGGATGCAATGTGCTCGTCCGTTCAACCACGCGTGAATAATCCGGCTTTAAGTCGTGCTTCAGCAGGGAGTCATTTATTTTTTTTTATTTCCATTCTTGATGAGAAAATAGCAATAATGGAGGAAAACGTTTCGTGAAAAACTTGATGAGATGCTGTGAGACAGTTTAAGAATTCCTCAAGGCTGTGCTCAGAGAGTGAGGACACTGTGGATCAGACCAGTGGGTGACTTGAGTTTGGTGGAACATCCTTTGTTGTAACTAAAAGGTTGCAATTAAATAAACATGTTAATGAAGGGGTGGAAACCAGAACAAAAACAAGGCAAACACGAAGGCTTGAGTACAGACTAGAGCTGCATTTACACAGCAACATTTCAAATGTTGTTCTTGTTTATGTATTAGTGCATGAGCTTAAGAACTCTTTACTTTGGCCATGGTGCACATGTGCAGTGGAAGCGTTTCAGAAAAGTTGCGTTTGGTTTTGCCCCATTTCGAGTCTTAGCATGTTTACAAAGTTGCAGATTCAGTGTTTCCAAGCACCGCTTCCACACCTGGATTGTTCCTGATAAAGCACAGCTGACTTGTGAAGGTGCAAACAAGACACTAAGAGGGTGGAGCAACAAGACACCTGGACAGGAAGGATGTGGACAGAGCAGACATCCACACACCGCAGACAAGGTGAACAACAAGAAAGAAATATATTTTCAAAAGATGGAGAAATGAAGAACAAAGTTAATCTGAAAGGAACATGTCAAAATAAAGTGCAACACTATTGGAAAAGTCCTCTGAGGGCTCCTGTTTTTTCCACATTAACTACATTTCAAACTTCTGACGAATTATAAAATGGTTGTCAGGTATTACAATAGAGAAGAAGTGCTGTTCAGACGAGGTGCTGAGAACAAAGTATGGAATGGATTTCTCCCTTCTTGTAAAGTATGTAAAGATCTTAGCCAGACATGAAGTTGGCACATCAGAAAACATGAAACATAAAGCTGACAAGGCGAATATAAGTAGATGGGACAAGACCAGACATGAACCAAAAGGTTTCCAGGCATAAACATGACAGACCAGACTATAAACATCAGCCTGATTTCCAAGTGCTCTCTGGTTGAGACATTTTTCATCCTGGACAAAAGCCTGTGCATGTTGCTTTTTAATTGGAGCCACGTTTGTGAGCAACATGGGTTATCACGAAATCCAGTGTGCACTTCATGGCAAAAATTCCTCAATCATATTATTATTGACAGAAACTTAAACAGTAATGACATAAATTGCATTTAACTGCAACAATCTATGAAATGATTGGGCTCCACATTTCTGACCTTTTATACTTGAGACAAAAAGATTAAAACATTTTTTTTCTCTCCCAGTCTGTTCCCTGGCTTCTTTCCAAAGTTTGTACATCTTAGCATAAAGTACTGAAGTTTGTCATTAAAAATGAAACATTCCACAAAACTGAAATGTTCTTTTTGTGCTTCGACTAGACAGAACACAGGCACCTCGCATGCCCTCGGAGCTTCAGGAGCCCACCTGAGAGGCTGAGAGATAGTACGGATGGACTCATCGTCTACAGACTGCAGGACCTCCATACGCCTTGGGTGCAGCCCCACGCAGCAATGACTTAATTAACTGGCTTATTTAGTGGTTAATCAGTTAATTAAAAGCAGAATAATTAGTTTTAAAGGCTCTTCAGAGAACCTGGCAGACCATGGCATGAAACCACAGGGAAGATGAGGACTCTGCTTCATTTTGAGGTGTATGGCGTTAGAGGACGGGAAACAGCCCCAAAGTATTTATTCAAAGATTGGTTGTTAAAGCGATACTTCAACATTTTGGCAAATTGGCCCATCTAGGGCAATTCGGTAGTCATTTAGAACAGCATACTTACTTTTTTTGTGAGGGCGAGCTGTTGTTTATTCAGCGGTGCGTCTGAGGAGAGCTTCACGGCGGACATAATGGAAGTGAACGGTACAGTTGCTTCACCTCGTCAAACTCATCAAATACACAATCCAACAACCCCAAAACACACTTTGGTGGACACGTTATAATCCACACATTCACTACGCTGTGAAACACCAACAAATAATATTGTAGCATTACGACATTGAAGCAAATATTGGGAACTACTTTTTCTTTTGAGATCACTACGCCCAGACGCCATGTTTAGTAAGTAGTTCCGTCTTAGCAATCTTCGTAAAAAAACGCTCAATCTCGTAATTTTGCATTAATATTTCACAGCGTAGTGAATGTGGGGATTATAACGTGTCCACCAAAGTGTGTTTCGGGGTTGTTGGATTGTGTTGGATTGATGAGTTTGACGAGGGAAGCTACTGTACCATCCACTTCCATTATGTCCGCCGTGAAGCTCTCCTCAGACTCACCGCTGAATAAACAACAGCTCGCCCTCACAAAAAAAGTAAGTATGCTGTTCTAAATGACTACCGAATTGCCCTAGATGGGCCAATTTGCCAAAATGTTGAAGTATCGCTTTAAGTATTAACTGGTTCAATAGGATCTGCTGGTATTCAGCTGAGCTACAGTCGTAACTTTTTCCGGTCCTTCGGTGGAGTCTCCGGACTGATCCTTAAACTGTTACTGACAGCTGTCCAGACATATTCCCTGGTTCATTTTTGAATTGGTTTTCACGGAGCTATAGCGCCTCAGGTATTGAGGTAAACATCCTGATGTTACGGCTAAAAAAAGAATTGAAACCTTGAGATGCACATGGGCTTGGTTGATGTGGTTAGTTCTTTCGCTTTGAGGCTGACAGATGTAATTTTTGAGGGAATGACGATTGAATGACTTTGGCATCTTCTAATTTGTCCTTCATTAGCACCATGAGCCCGGCACCGAATCTGAGTCAAATGTCTCATAAACGATGCAACTATTGAGATGGATTACCATGAAGTTAGCAATCATCCAACTTGAATGACCACATAGCATCCTTGTCCAAGTCATAGACTGCATGAAAGATGGATTGTATGTCACGATTTCCTTCCCCTTTCTAAAAGTGAAGCCAAAAGAGTCGATACAAGCTACCATCTGGTGCCGGTGACGTAATCTGCAACCAGATACTCTGAACAGTGAACTGAAAGCTTTGCTCCCAACAAGCACCAATCCTGACTTTAAATACTGTTTTTTTACAGACTCAAACATTTCTTAACACTGTGAACACAAAAATGCCTGAAATACCAGAAACCATTGTTGGGACTACTTTGTTTTTAATTGCTTAATAATTCTTTGACCAGGTAATGCACGTGCAAAGGGAGGAGGATGACATTCCACTACAGAAAGCCAATATTTAGACATGTCAAGAGAATTTTGGCAAAGCTGTCACAGAATGAATGGCTTTATATCGAAAGCAGTAAGTCAAAGAAAAACCAGATGATAGATTTCCACCAACACATACATAATTTAAGTAAAACAGAAAATTACCTGTTTTAAGAACATCAGATTCAACATGAAAGTTAACATCCACTCAAAGTCCAACATCCAAATGTCGACGCTATTTATTCATATTATGTGTGCTTCATTTGCATCGTTGTAATATTTTGTTTCATTTCCTTGTCTTCTCTTCTTCTCTGTATGTATGTCCTGTCATTGCACTAAACCATCATTTCACATTTGCATAACTATCATCAAGAAATACCGCTTTTGCCTTTTTTTTTCTCTTAATACTTACTAAAGCTACTAAAGCTACAAAAAATGATCAGAAAGGCTCAGATAACATTCATCTCACACGGAGAAATGTAGTTATCGCAGTAGTTTAGCGCTGTGTTTCAAAAGGAAAAGAATATACAAATTTACAGTAACTGACAGTGGATTAAGTTCGACTGGCGGCAATTGCTATCAGGGAAAAATAATTTAATCAGAAGTTGTTTGCACAAATGGTTTATAGGGGGACCGAGGAACAGATGTTCATGTTCCTGTCAGCATACACTGCAGCGACGTTGATGTGTGGCTCAGGAGAAATGGACTCAGAACGCCACACAACACCGATGTTAATGACGAAACTCATCTTATAGCCGGAAAAAGAAATACGTGAAACCAAACTTTAAGGGGTCTTCACCTTCAGAAGAACATCATCACCTGGAGATAACGAGAGACAGGAACACTACGTTTCTGATTTCTTTGTACAATCCCAAAAATACTTTGCCTGAACATTGTGTTTTTTAAGTTTGTGGTCATGAATAAATGTTCAAATACAGTTTACTGAAATGGTAACACTAGCACTGTCACCATGTTTGCAGAGTAATGTGACTTTTCTGCCCAAAGAAAACTTCCATATGCACTGTGGTCAGCTTTAGAAATGAGAATATTATACAGAAGGATTTGCCGATATGGTTCTATACTTTTGCTTTTTTTCCCCTCTTTAATAGTCAGCTCTTATTGCTGGATTAAAAATGCCTGCCACACCTGCTTTGGCGTCCTCTGGCCACCTCTCAGATGAAAACAGAGGCGTGAATGACTCCTTCACGCATTATCCTTCTGTTTCTGGACTCCAAGTCAGCGTCATTGACGGGAAGATGGGGAATGAGCGGCATAGTGGCCAAATGAACACACTCAAGCTGTTTGTCTGAATCCACTGCCATCTGCCAATCGTGGCCCGCCCTTACATTCCTGCCCAAAATGGTTATTTTGCTCTTTTGTCCTTCACTGACAAATCCCTCCACTCTCCTATCAGACGAAAGAAAATTAAGAGGACATGACACACCCTCCTGCTGTTAGTTCACAGGACTAATTAATTTTCATTATTTTTGCAGAGTTGCAGCTTTATGGCTAGTTACAGATTGGAATGAACTGGTATTGCTGTTATACGTTTATCAATTTTTAATTACTCTGATTGAATTCCAAGTCTCTAGGACATCAGAAGACTGTTTGAAGAAAGACAAATTAGTTTTACTTCAATTTCACCACAGTAGTTTTACAGATAATGGCAACCTTCAACTGAGTGAGCAGCTCAGACCCGAATGTATGAGTATGAAGTGTGGACATCAAATCGACGTGAGAGGTGAGAGTGCGTGTGTTAAGTGTGTGTGTGTGTGTCTGTCTGAGTCATTTGTGTTTGGTGCGTCTGAGGCTGGAATGTGTGTGTTTGTAAGCAAGAAAGAAACAATGAGTCAGTTTGTTGCCAGAGGCATTAATTGAGGCATCAATTAAAGGAGTTAACGAGTTTGTTTAATGAGATGAAAACGTTAGCCGTGCTTCTGACGTCACACTCACCAGACTGGGCTGTCTCTACCAGAATAAGGTCAAACTATCGCATTTTCCTCTTCCTTTTGTCACTGTTATTTATTGCTCCCTACCAACTCCCTTGCTTCCTTCTTTTTTTTTTTTTTTTTTTTTTTTTACCTTTTTTTATTTATTTATTTTTATTTTTCAGTAACTCAAACTACATGTCTACATGACCATGACGGTACCTACTGATAGTATTAATACAAATAAATGCTGAGTTATTGAATAATTAATAAATGCCTGCTGATTACATAGGAGATGTATTTGAGACTCTTTATCACAACTGAAACATTTGCAGCACGCTTATATAAAGTTTGCAAACCAACCAGCTATAGTAAATGTTTCTCATGCAGTAACATTTAGTACCATAAGATGGTGTTCAGAACCGTTCTATCACAGGAGTGGGCAATAATTTCCTCAATGGGCCTTGTGAAATTTCATCACCCCAACATAAGTTTTTAAGACTTTTGTTAACTAAAAGTTATGTCTTGATAAAAAGCTTAATTTTTATTTATTTATTTATTTTTTTTAATAATCATAACTTTTTCTTTCCACTCATACATCTGGAAATCCTTGCTTCATTTTGATTTTTTTTTTTCAATTTCAATTTCAGAAAATAAGTAAATAAAAACTGTATTTTGTAATGTAGTTTTCATTAAATGTATTTTTTTCCGCTAGAACGATGATTTTGTGTGGTGACAATTGCTAACTCCACCAGCCAAGATGATATGGTAGAGACAACCAATAATGGAATAATGGCCAATAGCACAAAATATTTCAACAGATGTAACAAATTTAATAATTACAGTATTCAGGAGTTTTCTGTGACACCCAGAAGGCCGAGCAAACAGAAGTACAGCAATATATTGAGGCAATGTTATCATGAAGAATTGTCTCTGCCACTAAGTCGAAAAACTCAACATTCTCAGATTTATTTATTTATTTATTTATTTATTTATTTATTTATCATGGACAATGGATATTGGTCAACACATCTTTTTCAGTAGTTGTATAAATATGCCAGAGTTAGATTTCTTAATGCATTTCCATATTTTGTTTTATTAATTAAAGGGGCTGTATCATGCAAAATTCACTTTCTGTATGTTTTAACCTTGTTATATAGTTATGTACTCACCAAAAACACCCTCAAAGTGTTTTTTTTTCCTTCTTGCCTGTGTGTTTGAGCTTTGCTTGTGTTTCTGCTGCTCAGAGAGGCAGCCCCTCCCGCACCCGTGAAAACAGAGCGTTTTCTCTTCCGGGTTTCAGAATTAGCCCCAGAAAATCCTTTATTTCACACAAAATGACTTTTCCTTAGCGCCAAAAATAAACTATTACCATGTTAATGCCATTTCTAGAGTTTGGACTAAAAAAGCATGATACAGCCCCTTTAAAAAAAGTACTAAGCAAGTGATTATCACAAGCCACCTTTAACATCAGTCAACTTAAATGCCAAACTTATGAGTGCAGAAGAAATGGTCAGTAGCTCTAATAATCTTATGTATCATTTGTGGCATGAAATTTTCAATTCTTTTTTCAAGGCTTCTTTTTAATTCATACACAATGAATGTTTGCTGCAGTCAGAAGTTTGCTATTACAAAGGAAAGGTAAAGTCAATTTTTTGCCATGAGGCAATTATTCCAGGGAGAAAAAAGAAAACCAACAACCTCAAATTGTAGCAGAAGTCATTAAGTTTTAGCCACATTTCAAAGTGTTAAAGACGATCCATCGCATCAGCTTGAAAGGTGACGAATCTTTACAGCTGTGTTCACAGGTTGTACCATGAGGTTTAGGTCAGTCGGCACTATGCAAACACAAAACCTGCCACCATGGCTTAACACTGTTTTTAATGATCCGCTGTGCTCTGTACTGTAATCTTTTATCAATCCTCTCATCATGACAGGTAGCTCACAGTAGCAAGGGTTCATTCCTAGTCTAAATGAATATCTTACAGTTTCACGTGTTGAGCAAATCTAACTGGAATAAGACAGCCTGTGTTCCACAGCTCATAGCCCCCCCCCCCCCCCCCCCCCTCCCACACACACACACACACACACACACCTCAAGGATACTAATGAATTAACGGCGGCGCAGGATGTGTCACATGGTTGACCTGGAAATGTGCTTTCATGATGCAGCAGACGGTGGGACCATGAAGACTGTGGTGGCTCTGCTGCTGCTCTGCCTGTGCGATCCTGGACTGAGCGACTGCCAGGCAGACTGCCTGTCCTGCAGCAACATCCTGCCCAAGCAGCTCAGCTTCAATAACGTGGTGAGGAGCCCGCACACACACACACACACACACACACACACACACACACACACACACACACACACACACGCACACAGGCACATTCATTAACAGGGTGAAGGTGGCCTGCAGGAGAGATTAAGTTTCCATCCAACTAAAGTTTAGGAGCTACTCTTCACCAACAAATGAGATTTCTCAGTTCAATTCAGCTTGTTCAACGTTTTACTGTTTTTCTTCAAGCAATTGTTTATTAGGAACCAGTAAGTGTAGTGTCCAGCTGAGACTGAAAAGCCATGGGATTTCACTCACACACAGCTTACATACTCCATGTTCATGTAATAAAAGACAGTGTACTTGTCATTTGGATTGCATTGGCTGATTACGTGGTTGAAAAGGACGAAAAAAAAAAGAAAAAAACTACAAAAACTACTACATGGTTATTCTCAAGGAAGTTGTCGAAAATCTTCCACATTTTGTAGAACTTGTCTTTGTCCTCTGTTGTGAGACCTGGGAAGAGGTAACCGAGAAGCATGGCCTCCCTGACCTGAACCCGAGTGGTGTTTTGTTATTGGATTTCTGTGTTCACGGTACCTTGTCCATAACAAACACCATGTTTGAGCACAGAGGTGTCCACAGGTGCACTTGGCACCGGGACACCCTAGGTCAGAGGTCGATGATCAACTTTGTGGTTGACACTCAGGAAGAGAGGAGCAGCGCTGTTGACCGATCGCCACCTTGTGGTGAGTTGGATTCGCTGTTTTCTGGTGCCTGCCATTTTGTATAATAAGAGTTATATATTTATATTGTCTACCCATTTAAATCTGAAAATTTACATAACATTGACAAAAGCAAGTCATTATTGTGTATCAGCTTGAAATAAACCATTTATTAATTCAACTAGAAAATAAGACAGTTGGGACATCTGGCATTCAACTGCATAACTGGCATGGAAGACATGAGGATCTGTAAACGAGAAATGTTTACAGATGTATGATATCTTGACATTTTTCTTGTACATAGTTTGCAATTGTTGCACCATATGGACAGTTTGCATTTGTTTTAATAGTTTTTTTTTTTCAACATTACCTTTAGCTGAGCAGAAGTTGGTACCAGTCCCTTGTTCAATGGCTGTCAGGCAGAGTGGGAAAAACAGCCATTGCTTAGGTTACTAGTGAGAAACTGTTTGCTGCACAAGTAAGTCTGCAGTGAAAATTATATTGAAAAGTCCAAATAATCCATCCTGACAAAACTGGATTTCACTCACATGGACGCAGACTGGCACAAAGCACAATCTCTCCACTGGGAATTTCTTTTCATTTGGTGATAAAATAAGTGGAACGCTCTCACCCCACCTTCCTATAATCATCCTGACCTCTCTACTGCTCCCTCACTGTCTCTGACTCAACAAATTACCCTTTTGGCATTTGAGTTTTAATTTGTTGTGGCTAATTGATTCCTGGGGATAGATGTGTGTTTCTCCTCTCCCTGCGTACGCCTGCTGGTTGTTTCCCTCCAGAAAATGACATGTCTTTTTCCCAGATGCTTTACAGGGAACACACTCGAAAAAATGCCTTGAAAGATCTCCTACTCAGGTTAATGTGTGGCACCTGGATCACTGGTGTATTTACTGCAACTTAGAGTGAGCAAACTTAAACCAGCTCCAGTTTACCTTTAGTGTCTGATAAGAAGTTCAATTCTTGGTTAAATTCTTGGTTGAATTCTTGCAATGCATTCAACCATGTAAGCAAATATGTGCAGTTGCATCACTCATGCAGTGTCGACATGAATCATGTGAAATAGTTTCATTGTTGAGAGCCTCCCTCTCGCACCTACTGGCTGTCCCCACTTTTGCCCATAGAAAGCTGGAAGGTTTGACCTCCACAACCCTGAAAAGGATAAAACCTTATAAAAGGTGGATGTTTGGGTGGTTGTGTTCCTCTGCCTATAACCTTTCGAAACGGCAATGCAATGAGATGTGAGTGATAAAATTAATCAATAACATTATTAATACCCTCAAAGATGGGAATTAATACAGTATCAAGTGAAAAAGTTATTAAGGTCAAATCGAATACATTTCTATGAATTTATATCACCAAAAAATACCACAGGATTATAATCTTGATCAAAGCTTAAGTTTAATTTATTATGACAATAGCTCTTCAACATTCTACCATAACTGTGCAGACTGTTTTCAAAAAGGAGACAGTTTCTGATCTACAATCAGATTTACGTCACCACAGCAGTAATGGATGCTCATCCAGACACACACAAGCCCACTTAATTGGTCAGAGTTGGAGATATCGGTCATAAACAGGCTCAAAATGCAATCAGTCTGCTTTTGTCACATTAATGAGCAAAGACCATCACTCTCAAGAAATCCTTATGGTCAGGTGTTGCAAGGCAACCTCATTCAGAGAAAAGGCAGTTCACAGAGCTTTACAGGGAAATTAAGGACATACATTAAAACATGGTGACTGGGAAAGGCATAAAATAAAGAAAGAGTAAGTGAAAGCTTTATTTAGTTTAGTTTAGTTTATTTGTTTCTTTTGTTTAAAACAACACAAAAACAATAAACAAAAAAGATGAAAATACATCAATGTCATATTTAAAGGCAATGGAGAAAGTAAAATCTATTGTTTAATGGAAAGCATGATCAAATAGAAATGTTTTAAGATTTAAAAGATGTGAGAATGTTATCTGTCCTCAGGTGTTCAGGAGGTTGACTCCACAGGTGAGGAGCGCAGGACCTGAAGGCCTGTTTGCTTCTGACTCTGGGAACACCCAGTCATCCCCTCCCTGAGGGCCTCAGGGGTCTGGAGGAGGATGACTTTGAAGTGGATCCTTTGACACACAGGCACCCAGTGCAGAGACTGAAGATCAGGTGTATGGTGTGCCACCCTCTCTGTGTTGATGAGGACTGTGGCTACAGCGTTCTGGATGAGCTGCAGATGGGCACAGTTTTTACCACACAGTTACAATAACTCAGCCGTCTCAAAATTAATGCATGAACAAGTTTCTCTGAATCCTGTTCAGGCAGAAATCCTTTATTAATGCTGATTCTGTTCATTGTCTTAATATGGTTATTGAATTTCAGGTCTGAGTCTGTGATTACACCCAGATTTCTGCTTTGATTTCAATTCCTGAGTGAAACGTAGTGAAGATGAACACTGAACTTTGACCTTTCTAATTTGGGACCAAAAACAATTACTTTTATTTTTTCTGGGTTAAGTTGTTAAAAAAGGTTCCAACGAAAGGCAAAAATTAAGAAAAAAAATTCTTATCATGCATCTATGATCCATGCATCTATATCCGTATGGGTGCTGGACCTGATCTCAGCTGATATCTAGAGAAAACACAGGGGCACACAGGGAGAACATGCAAACTCCTCACAACAGGGGTTCACAGTCCAACGCTGATTCAGAACTTTTAATTATGAAATTCTCCAAGCTGTTTTTTCAGGTACGCAAATAAGTGATTTCCTTACTCAACAGACAATAAATGTGTTTTTTTTTTTTTAACTCACAAGGTTTCATTAAATGTGCATCAAGCATTAGATAAATCCTCATTTTTGCTTCCAAAACCTAATAGCAATACAATTACCTAAAATGTGATTTTTCACACTTCCTCAGTAAGTCTGGGATCCTGCACACAATGTTCTGAACAAAATCATTGATAAGTATTCATGCCAAAAATCAAATTCTCAACCATTCATCATTTACAAGTGAAAAGTTCATCTTTTGGTTTGGGTTGGAATACAGATGTCTGATAATTACCATCAGTCCCAGAGTCCACCCTCCAGGTAATGAATCCCATTAGTTGAGTATATATTTGGTTATTTTTGGGATCACGACTTTGTTGGTGCTGGACGAAAGGTTAAGGCTTTAAGAAGTTAAAGCGATACTTCAACATTTTTGGCAAATTGGCCCATTTAGCACAATTCCTTAGTCATTTCGAACAGCATACTTACTTTTTTGTGAGGGCGAGCTGTTGTTTATTCAGAGGCGAGTCAGGGAAGGTTTTCGGGACGGACACAATGGAAGTGAATGGTATTTTTGGTTCCCCTCGTCAAACTCATCAAATACAAAATCCAACAACTCCAAAACACTTTGGTGGACACGTTATAATCCGCACATTCACTACGCTGTGGAACACCAACAAATAATATTGTAGCGTTACGACATTGAAGCAAATACTGGGAACTACTTTTTCTTTTGAAATCACTACGCCCAGACGCCATGTTTAGTAAGTAGTTCCGTCTTAGCAATCTTCGCATAAACAACTCAATCTGGTAATTTTGCATTAATATTTCACAGCGTAGTGAATGTGCAGATTATAACGTGTCCACCAAAGTGTTTTGGGGTTGTTGGATTGTGTATTTGATGAGTTTGACGAGGGGGAACAAAAATACCATTCACTTCCATTGTGTCCGTCCCGAAAACCTTCCCCGACTCGCCTCTGAATAAACAACAGCTCGCCCTCACAAAAAAAGTAAGTATGCTGTTCGAAATGACTAAGGAATTGCGCTAAATGGGCCAATTTGCCACAATGTTGAAGTATCGCTTTAAGTCTGAGGGAAACGCCAAGGTCTGCTCTGAATTTCACTGCAGTCTGGCCAAGCTTTAAAGCATGATTGACAGCACCATTACAGAAGTCACTCCAGCTGGGGTTTCTGCTGTCCAGGGGGAATCCTTCGTCCTGATGTCGGTGAACTCCTCTGAACTCACTCCTGAAGAAAATGAAAATGATCTTGTGTCTTTGTCTCTGACAGGTGTGTCTCCTTGAGTGTGAAGGCAACGTGTCCCCATCCTTCATCTGGGATTTTTGCCGTAAAGCGTTGTCCTCACCCACGTCCGCCCTTAGTGCTATCATGCGGAAAAGATCTGAGGAGGAGGCGGAGGTCCTTCTCCCAGAAGAAGAGGGGCAGACGGATGGCGGTCTGTGGCTGCCCATGGCGTTACAGAGGTTCGATCATGTCACCCGGGCACTCAGCGAGGGTGACCAGCTGAACACTGCTTACAATTCCCAGAATACCCTGTCCCTTGAGGATGAGTATGACGAGGAGGAGGCCGGACAGGAAGAAGGGGATGTTGACGTGGCAGCGAGAGGACAGGGTGACGGAGAGGTGAGCATCTCCAAGAGATTCGGCGGGTTCGTCAAAGGGAGGCATGGCTACAGGAAACTGATGTCCCCCGGCAGGTCATACCAGAAGAGGTATGGCGGCTTTATTGGCATACGGAAGTCGGCCCGCAAGTGGAACAACCAAAAACGTTTCAGCGAATTCCTGAAGCAGTATCTTGGGATGAGTGCTCGGGCCACCGAGTTCAACAGCATGTCAGAGGACCTCAAGCAACAGAATGAAGTTTAGCAGAATTCCCCTCAAAATCAAATACAAACAACCTTATGTGTTTTGTTCTCCAATCACAAATCTGTCTAATTTAAAAGGTACAGTCCGTAAAATCAATAATACACTGCAGTATGCTAGCACATTAAACAGAATAGCAAGAATCGGAGCTTCTTCTTAAAGACCTCAATGCATTTTGCCGCAAAGCTTTTTTTTTTTTTTTTTTTTTAGGTAAGGTCTGATAATATCACTTTGTTCCACAAGAGGGTGTAGTGAGTCTTGTCTAGAGTTCTTGACAATAAAACTGAAGCATTATTTAGAATTTATTTGGAGACCACTGTTGTTGGATAGTCGACCAATTCACTGCTGAACTTAGTGTTAAATGCTAATGTAGAGTATTGTGTGATTTGGTTACATGTATTTTTGAGTTGGTGTTACTGCACAAGCGCTTTATCTTGACCGTCCCAGCTTCCTGCCAGCATTTCTGTGCCAAAAGTGATAAGCTGATTTAGTTATTAATCAACACACACAAAATTAGGATAGATTGCAAAAGATAACTAGCTCAGAAAATGTCAAAAACAAATCAAGCAGATTAGTTTGCACAGCTTACAACTCTCAAAAAGTCAAACTGTACCGGCTTGATAAGTGCTTTTGTTGCAGCTGATTTTTGTAGTCTTAGATGTAAAGTCACATTTAAGTTTATTTGGTCCATACACTTTCAACCAACACCCAATTTCCAGAAATCTTGATGGTGCTTCAACACGCCACACACAAAGTGGTAGTACAAGATAATATTCAGCTTACATTTTGAATAATGCACCTTCAACTCTTGCCATCAATTAACCAATCTAAAGAACCAATTAAAAATGAAGCTTAAAGACTCTCTTCAGAGTTCCTAACTTCTATTTCCTTTTCTTCTTCTCCTTCTCTTAATGCTTGCAGTCAGATTCCTGAGAACCCACTGCTGATTTCAGTGGCATCACTTGAGATTTTGCCCCCCTTAACCTTCTTATTCTGTGATATCATTTTCATCTGAAAAGCTGCTGGTCATGCATTGATTTCAGTACCAACACTATGAATTAGCACAATTACCGCTTACCTGTTGTTTTTTTTCTTTCATCTGCTAAGTTAATGTTGAATATCTTGTTCCATGCTGACCCCTTTCTTTGGGGTCTCCTCAATGATAAACGTGTTTGTGATCCACTGCCTTTCTTATACCACCCTCTTGTGGTAAGATCCATAACTCATCTGCTATCGAACTCGTCATCAATGTGGGTTTTCCCTCCATGATTTGGCATAATGATTGAGTGCACCATCAGCACTACTGTACAATATACTTAGTGTATACCTTGGATCAATGACAGTTCGTCAAACACAGCCAAACCACATTATATTTGTGCTAAAACACACTGAGACGGAGCTACAGAGGGGAAACAGCTGTAATGGATGGTGACCTGGAGGCCTGCTCAGCTCTAACCACCTCACTATTGATCCGTCTGCCACACTGATGTTATGTACATGTGAGCACCATCCTGGTGTTTGTGTCTGGAAGCCAGACTCCTGTAACTGCAAACAATGTTGAATCTCTGAACTGTGCTGGTGTGAACTGCTTTTGTTGCCCGTCATGAGAACATGTAAATAACTGAATTCAAACATGTCAATAAATATAGTTTACTATTTCCTTCGTGGCTTGTCATGCAGCAACTGATTCTGTGTCTTGAGGTGGTTTTTTTCTTAGTATTGATTGTACTTCCGGAATGAAAATGTATTTAATACGCGGTGGTGAACCATGGGTAAAACCCCATCGGGTTTTTCAGTAAGCGTCATAAGGATCGCGACCAGAACTGATTAAAGGTTTCAGTTCTCACAACTTGACTGAAGCCAAAGGTGAAACATCTCAAAGCTTCAAGCAGATTGATCTGTGTGAAGACCTGTGTGAAGGCAGATCTTCACACATTCAGACAAGTTACCACCAGTAGATATTCAAATATCTTAGATAATTGATTTTCAAGCTTATCTATTAAAAGGAAGAGAACTGTGACAGATTTTCAGTTTTTTTTTTTAATTCAAACATTAATGTAGGTGATTATTAAAGCTTTATAGTTTATCTATTAAAGGGCTGAGCAATTACAAGAAAAAAAATATTGATTTAATACCCTTTATCAAACAAATTTACTTTAACAGATAACTCTTGGGACAGTTGGCTTTCTCACAAAGATCAAACTGATACAAAAAATACTGGGATGAATGAGAAGTGCTACATATTGAGATTATTGCTTATATATAATTGCTTGTGAAAATAATGAAAATGCAAAGTGAAATATCTGCTTCACACTTCTCTTAATAACAGAATGAGTTTCTTCCCTGAGACAAAGCATCTGATGACTATATCTCACTTGATAATAAGAAAATACAGTGGTGCCAACCATGTACAAATGCTCTGGGCAAAGAAAACTGGTGCAAGTAACTGCATTCCCATTTTAACTATGTTAAATACAATACAGACTTCTACCATTTTTTTCCCACAAAGATAAAGATTCACAGTGGCATCTCATAGTAAGAATGATATGGGTTGAAATACTGGCTGTACATGTCTGCCAGCACCAGCCTTACCTTGTTCATGGGTTTCCTTACACAGTCCAAAAACACTCACGGGGGTGACTGGTGAAGAGGCTGTTCATCAACCTGGTTATCCTGACAGGATGAGATGGGAAGGCAAGAATTCAACAAACAGATCAGCCATGTTACAGTTGTTTGAGTGTATTCTCACACCCAGTCACATGGGAGTTCACTCAGCACAGATCGTGCCACACCAGTGAGAAATAAAACAGAGTACTAAATGTGATCTGCTGCCAGATCCTGATTTTCCTGGTGGTTTTTCTGACTTTCATGATCTTACACACTTTGACAAAATGGACCAATTCTGAAATATAAATTAAAATAGTAATAGCATAGGTCTGAAGGTTTCTCAACAACACATTGGAAACTTTGTAACCCCCAGGACTCCCTTTAAAAAGAGGTTTTTAATCTCAACGAGACCTTCCTGGTTAAATAAAGGTCCACTTTCATAACTACTGCAGAAAATGATCAATCCACAAAAGGTGCAGTCTTGGAGACACTCTGACCTTTTCATCTATCCTCCTGATTCCCAGGCTTTCCAGCTACATGCTCTTTTTTGCATGCAGTGATAATCAAATGAAGGGCTGCAAAAGTAATCTGTGCAACAATGAAGTGCCCAGAAATCTTAAAACTGAGTAAATAAAGTTTAAAAGTTGGTTAAATATTGTTTGAGATAGACTAAATGAAGAACGGGTTCAGCAATGGAGTAGTTACAAGCTAAAACACTAATAATATTGATTAAACTCAGACCACAAATTATACATGGTTTTCAAACTTTGTTAAGAAAGTAGATATAAGGTAAAACAGAAAAATAGACGAAATATTTTTTTAAAAAAAGTGCATGAAAAATAAGGCGACTTGACTTACCCAATAAAAAAATGACTTCAGATTTACTTCAGACTTTCACTTTGTGACTCAATCTCACATCTGCCCTCCTCTATCTGGAAAGAGATTGAACTCCATTCAAAATGGTCTCGTAGTAAAACTTTTGCTGTGGCTCCATCTAGTGGACATTGTGAAGAACTACAAGCACAAGTAAATGAATGAATGGTAAAGAAATTAACGACTGTGTTAATCAATCAATACGTGATCTTCTTTCAGTATTTTTGTACCTGGGAGTGGGTTGGATTTTGGTTTCTCCAGAAATACCTCTTGTCTATGGGCTGGCGTCCCTTTAGAGTAGAAGTAACTGAAGCTGAAGTTGAAGTTCTCTTCCAGTGTAAAATGTCTGTGCGAACAAACTCTGCTGCCCTCATATCAGTTTTCAGTTGAAGTCGGCCAAAACGCTCTGAATAACTGACTGGAAGAAGTCGTTAAGTTCTCCTTGTGTCTGTCCGGCTGCTGCTGATCCCAGGCGACAGTTTAGTTTGAAGTTCAGAACAGATGTGCCGCCTGACTGACTTGCTCACCTAAACAAGACTTTTAGTTTGAAGGCCCCGACCGGAAGTGCTGGATGTTTGACTGCCGAACCTAAACAAGACTTTTAGTCATATTACTCACTACTCGCTCCTGATTTTAAAATACCTCCACGCCTGGACAAGGCTGACTCGGTGAGTAGTTTGGAACCATAATTTGAAAAGTAGAAAGCAGACGTGTGACCCTGTCTTAGGTTTTATCCGCCGAGGTAAAGTAAAAACAGCAGCTAGCTTCCCGATAGCCTTAGCTTGCGCTGCGTAGCTCCTGTTACCACTAAGGTTAACTTCATCCCCAAAACATGAAAGTTTCCATGCAGCTTCAGAAACCTCACATCAGCCAAACCATTTTGGATTAAAGCTGAACTTTTAGCCTGATTCAGAGGTGTACTAGTGTAGTGTGAGCTAAAGCTAGCTGTGAAGCTAAGTGTATATTTTAAAGCTAACGCTGGTTTGAAAAGAGTGCTGAAGGACTGCTGTAAGTTAACCTTGTTGGCTTCTCAGGCCCCGTCTTTCTCAAAAAAGTCTCCAATGTTATATTTACAGCCAGTTTGTTGGACCTGTTAACTTTTATAGCCTGTGAAAATGTACAATAAGATCAGGACAATCTGTGCATCTTCGTGCAACCTTGCACACATGACATTTACTGAGGTGACATGTTAACCTACATTAGGATAACCCTGTGTGTGTGTGTGTGTGTGTGTGTGTGTGTGTGTGTGCGTGTGCGTGTGCGTGTGCGTGTGACAGAAAGCACAGCTATGTGCAGCTGTGTGCGGAGCTCCAGGGCTCTGTCCCCTGTCCTGATCCCCAGGCTCCTGCTGCCCCAGTCCGGGTACAGGGCGGCCGGCAGGGGCCTCTGGACCTCCACCCAGTGTCTGGCAACCAACGGAGACTCCCAGCTGCTCCCACTGCCCAGCCAGGCCCGGGTGGTGATCTGTGGAGGAGGTGTCGTGGGAACATCAGTGGCTTATCACCTGGCCAAGCTGGGATGGCAGGACATTGTGCTGCTGGAGCAGGGCAGGTGAGATAAGTGTCTGATAGATGTCTGTCAGACAGAAATATGGTGTACTATCTTCTAATGCGGCTTTGTAACACAGTTATCACCTATTACCTCTTGACCTTGCTGACTATGTTGAGCCTGAGTGAGATATTGAGTTCATTCCAGTTCAGCTATTCTTGCTGCCATCAGTCCAGAAGTTCATATAGGGGCAAGCATGGACAGGTCAATCTCTGGTTCGTGTAAATAATTTTTGTTGGTGTCTAATTGTTCTGACATTGTCATGTTGTTTTGATGTCCCCATCAGACTTGGTGCAGGAACAACCAGATTGTGTGCCGGTATCGTCAGTGTGGCCAAGCCTATCTCCATCGAGTGTCGAATGGCCAACTATTCCAGTAGTCTATATCAGCAGCTGGAGGAAGAGACTGGGGTCAAAACAGGTCAGATGCTTTCACATGACTTGGCTTCACTCTTATTTAATAGAGGTTTATAAATAGTCTCACTGCATCAGTGCATATAGCGGCATTACAATTTTTGTTATTATTGGTATAAAGTGTTTATTATTGTTGTTAGGGCCAATGCATTTGGCCACAAGCATTTTATTTTATTACTGTACTGTACTGTACTGTAGCTGTAGTTTTCCCTTAGCTCTACATATCTATTTACATTTGTTTTAGAAAAGGGCTTGGCAAACAGATTTCATTCATTGCATTTTTCTACTCCTTCAGCAATGTCAAAATGCTTTCAGTCAGGGATGTCCAACATAAGGCCCATCGGCCACAAACGGCTCGCAATAGGCTTTTAGTCTGACCCAGCAAACCAATAAGCAAATCGTAGAAATTTCAAAGTAAACACATTTTTTTCCCAACTAATTTCTTAAAAGTACGAAACACAACACTGAGGCCTGAGCTGAGCTACTGATGATGCTGCCTTGAAAGTTAGCTACTTTGATGCAAAAATAAAAATTAGCATTAGCATAATTTTTATCATTTATACTCTGTGCCACAACAGTGCCAAAAAAAGTGTAGATTTAAAGGTTATCATGACACTGCTTTAGATTGTTCACAGTTTACTTTCTGCGATACAAGACGCTCAATCCATCCATTAGGCGCTTAACTCAAGGATCAGTCATGCAACCATGCAGCCAGATAACGAAGCAAGACATTCACAACCCGGTGACACTGGACATTTCCAAGGTATCAGAGATTGTTTAGATCAACACTAAGACACAGCTTATACCAGAGGTGTGTAAACATGATCTGTCACAGCAAGATTTCTGACTTCACTCCTTAGAGGAGCAACACCGGCACCTGCGTGTGCAGAATGGAGAAAACGTCTCATTAATTAATAAGTTTTACTTCTGAGGAACAGATGGGGTTGTAAATAAAATCAGAGGCCTTTAAATGAAAATAATAAAGGAGTCTAGTGTCTTATTTGAGTCTGTGCACATAATGCAGATGCCTTGTCAAAACCTGTAGAATTTACAGCCTACCACTTTTTTAAATATGATAAACACGGCAATAAAAAAGTTTGTTTTTAATTAAAGCAATTTATGTTATATTATTAAGTTGAGTAAACAAAGACAAGTTGGAGCATTTTGATTATATTTATTGTCATTGTGAACAATAAAAGTGAAGTGATGCATCATCCAGCAGCTGATGGACATCAGCATAAATCTCAGCCTGCAGACGCTCGTTGGACTGTCTTTGTAGGAGCCGCATGTTGGTTTTGTCACTTGTGTGTATTTGGTTTTGTTTGTTCACGGTGGACGGAAGCATAGAGGTGCACCAGGTGTGTTAAGCTTCAGCCACAGGTGCCAGAGGAGCTCTAATTAGTTTGGGTGTGGAGGCGACGCAGTTTTTATCGCTCATGCAACTGCTCTCTTTTTCATTAATTTTGGACTATTTGGTTTAAATGTTAATTTAAAATAAATGGGAACGTTACCAAACATGAACTGTGATTTTGGATAAATGTTCTTTGAAGCTAATTATCAACGGATCTCTCCCTGCAGCCAGCTGAGACTGATGGTTCAGTCACTACAAATATATATTTTTTATTTTATTTTTATTTTTTTGAAGTTTTGAGGTGTTTATTGAATGACCCCATTATTGCATGAATCCATCTTTTCTAAGACCAGAACAATAACAATAGACACCTCTACTTTATTTTCATAATGAGGAGTTTTTTTTAATTTCTTTATTTATATAACATGCAGTTGTGTGTGTGTGTGTGTGTGTGTTCTGTGTGTTCCAGGTTATGTGAAGACAGGATCTTTGTGCCTGGCACAAAATCAGGATCGATTTATCTCGCTCAAGCGCCTGGCGTCAAGACTCAAGTAAGACTTCAAGTGGATGTTTAGGTTAAATGCTTCTTGTATTGGTTCTGCAGTGAGGATTTCACAGCTGATTCAGAATGACACTGCTCGTCACATGGTGAACTCGCCTCTTTGCTCTCTGCTCAGGGTGATGGGGATCAGCTGTAACATCATCAAACCAAAGGAGGTGGCCAAGCTACACCCGCTTGTTAACATCCATGACCTGGTGGGGGCGCTCCACCTTCCTGCAGACGCTGTTGTGTCTCCACCGGATGTGAACCACGCCCTCGCTGTGGCTGCTGCCGGTCAAGGTAACGTAAACTCGGCTTTTGTGTTTTAAAGGATGGAATTCATGGAAAATACTTTATTGATGGTTGAAATGCATTTGCTGTTGCCTCTTGCTCCCTGTGATTTCTCCTTTCTTTTCCTTTCTTTCCTCTGCCCTGCTTCTCCTTCTAGGGGTGCAGATCCTGGAGCGGACCACGGTTCAGCAGGTTCTAGTTGAGAAGGGTCAGGTCATGTCTGTTCAGACCGACCGTGGCTCAATCGAGTGTGAATATTTCGTCAACTGTGCCGGACAGGTAAACCTCCCAGTGTGGTTTAGTGATCAAAAACTAAAAGACTGAGGGATTCGTGTGAGAAAACCTTTCGATAGACAAAAAGGTTTTAGTGCGTGAGCCTTGAAGACCCGATGAACAAGATTAAGGTTAACAGTTATTTAGTTATCCTTTATTTCCTGTGTGAAAACAAATGTCAGTCTAATGGACTCTGCAACAGCCATCAGTTTTAAGATGAAACCTGTTCGATAATTCACAACATTTGGTGGTTTGTGGTCAGAAAGCCTTTGTTCTTCTGCTTGTTTCTTCTCCAGTGGGCTTATGAGTTGGGCCAAGCCAGTGAGATGAAGGTGTCTGTTCCTCTTCATGGCTGTGAGCACTTCTACCTGCTGACTAAACCCCTGCCGGAGGCACTGCCCCCCAACACCCCAGGTCTCACATATCAAACTTTGTCTTATTTATCTGTTGAATCAAAGTTCTCTTTATTAATCAGCATGCATGACATACAAACATTACTTAAAATCACCACTTTCTTGGAAAGTATTTTCAGGATATGTCTCTTTGAAAACTAATAATTTGACTTGGAAGTGAAAAGATACTGGAAAGTTCAGCTGAACACGGCAGGCCTTCAAAATAAACCAGTTATTTTACCAAAGGTCTCCACAATCTTTTATGTTTTGCCAGTTTTTTTGTACGCCAGCTGGTCAGTGATGAAGTCTGCCTTGAAAAGACGTCTCTTGAGTTTTTTAATCCAGCGTGAATAACTCACTGCTTGCTTCCTCTCTGGTATCTTTCCCAACGTTTACGAGGCGACCCGACACCTGGGTCTGACCCTGGTGACCCGGTGGTCTCTGGCTGCGGTCGGTGCGCCCGCTCCAGTCACTCTGACCTCCACTGGAATGTTTGTGTTGATGAGGACCGGAGATCATTTGCATCCATGCTCACGCAACACGCTGCAGGTTCAGGCTTTAAGGTTAACACCCAGACTCGGTGTTTTAACCGACTGTGTTGTGTCTGCAGTGGTGATGGATATGGACGGCAGGATATACGCTCGGCAGTGGCAGGGAGGCCTTCTGTCCGGAGGCTTTGAGAAGAACCCCAAACCCATCTTCACCGAGGGCCGCAACCAGCTGGAGATCCAGAACATGCAGGAAGACTGGGATCACTTTGGTAAAAGCAGGAGGGGAAGTTCTCTCCAACACTGATATGGATCGCTCAGCAACGTTTGAATGAGTAGAAAATTTGGAATTGAGCCTGAAATCAGTGAGGTGATTTGGCAGTGGCAGCTTTTTTGTTAAAGACTAAAATCCTCACTGACAGTAAAAGTGCAGAATGCCAGGTTCCAGGTTCTCCATGGTCTGGATATATGTGGTGTTAATGAACCGTCACAGAGTCATTTGGGCCTCATGCCTTCCTCCCACTCTGGAAAGAAAAACCTGCTGAAGTTTTTGTTCAATGCGAGCTTTCTCTCCTGCCACAGGTTCATCTTCATTAACGAGAATTACAATTAAATCAATGACTGTGTTCTCCGTCGACACAGACTAGATTCAAAGCAGAAATGCATCCCTGAAAAATAACAAAACTGATAAACACTTAAAACTTCAAAAAACAACTATGAGTTCAGAAAGTAATAGAGTGGCATGGTAGGCCAGGATAAAAATACATTTTACAGTACACGTTTGCATTCTGGGGTTTCTGCAGGTACATGTTGTCATGTTTGCTGTCACACCTGAGCTGTCCACATCGTGAATGTAAAACCATGTGACGACGACTTGATGTCAAACATTAAAGCTCGTGTCCGGAGTTTCCGTTCGTTTCCAACGTATGTATCATTTTTCAACAGAGCTTAAATGTGTCAGTCTGGTTCGATACTACAATATAATATTAGCATAAAGTAATATAAAAATTTATTTATGAGCCCCGCCTTCGTCTCATAGATCCCCATGTTATCCGAAAAAGCGCTGGTCAGCGTCAGCCAATAGATTTCGAGCTTCCGCATTCTCGTGTTGTCAATCAAAGTGTGCGCGCAGCCAGAGAGCACGGCCGCTCGCCCAGGCAGAGGTGAGTAACGCAGCAGCCGGCCCGCTTACCTCGGATATATCCATTGTCTACTGAGCATCCACCGTAAACAGCTAAACATGTAGGATGCTGTCGGACTCAGAGGCTCTCATTTTCACCCGACAGATAATTCGCATGCACAAATTAAATGGGCGTGGCTTGGTCGCTCATGAAAGCAGAGGGAGGGCGGAACCTCGAGACTTTTGGATTAAAAAAAAAACTCTAAAACTCTCTCTTTCAAAACTCCGGACACGAGCTTTAAGTGTTGCCACACAGCAGCAAAGTGGCCTCGTTGATGAGTCTCATCACCCCCTCCTCAGACAGTTCATGACTTCTTTTGTCTTGAAACAAAATCAGTGAAATCGATGTAGAAGGAGTAGCAGCTAATCTCCTGCTCTCCATCGCTGTGGTTCTTCAGGTCGATTCCTTTCTGTTTTTCATCATTTCAGGGCATTAATCAAAGTCAGTGTGGTTATACAGCAGTTCTGTGAGAATCACAAAATGTACCAACTTCAGAAACCTTTTATAGACAGGTAGAACATATTTAAAAACTTCTGGAGTAGTGATTCACACAGCTTGGCTCCCTTACATTATCTAGTCTCCATAACTACTGAGACGTAGAATAAATAGAAGTCGGCTTTATTACGCCTCAGTCTGGCTGCCACCACATTTAGTCAGAGAGAAATATTGTCAAAGCTGATACTGAATGCGAGTCAACTCCTGTGAAAAGACCATTTTGTCAGTGGACTCTGCTTTTATCTTGTTTTCAGCAGCCGCGCTGAGACAAACGAGTTGTTACTGAAAGAGACGGGTCAGTCGATCTACTCAGACGTCACCAGCGTAGCTCAGACACCAAGCCTGTTTTGTGTTGTTCAGTGGTACAATGCTTTGAGTGTGTGAAGTCGTTTGTTTTGAGTTGAAAGAGAAGTTCTCCTCCACAGTAAATCTCACAGTGGCTTTAGATTCCTGTCCACGTCACTGGAGATGTAACGTCACTGAGACGTTTAGGAAAACTGCAGATCGCCTCTCAGACTGTGATGGGACTTCTGCACCGAGCATCCATGTATTTATAGATTGTCACAGACCGAAGTGATTCCAACCGGTGTGTCTTTGTGTGTGAATGTACACCTGTCTGTTGGCCTTGGCCCCGTTCTTGTAATGTGAGAGTGCGTATACCGCCTGACAGGCCGTCGTAAAGAGTGAAGGTTATTAGCGGCCGGTCCTCAGCTGGAGGCCTGACACATGGCCCAGAACACCCGTCACACATGCCTCTGCTGTGTCAGGTTCTATTTACTTGACCGCGTTTCACTTCAAAGAGAAACTTGGAAGCAAGTGTCTCATTTCAGTCGAAAAATATGTAAGTGAAGGAAAGTTAATACTTCATGTGAGGCACACAGGAAAGTAAACATTTGGGATTGTATATTAGATTTGCTTTATTAGTAACAGCTGAGTATTTACAGTCCATACAGAAGGAGAATCGGCTGCTTTTCTGGTAGTAAATGAAATAGACAAAAATGTTTCAAGATGGTTGTTGGTGCTCAAAGCAGATTTAGCATTTTTCTGCTAGAATCCAATTTAAAAACATATTTATAGCATATTTATCACTGATACTCAAGAATAGTAAGCTTAAAGTAAAGCGTTTCTTAAATCCACGTTTGGGTTTTATTACCTTGTTCTCAAATTTTTATGGAATTCTAACTATATATCTATATTAAATGAACAAGGCATGCTGAAGCCCCATTGAGCCGTATTTAGACACTAATAAGGAACAACCATCCATGGATTCACCTGCACTGTTGGCATTTTTACACTGTTGTCACCGACTCAACCTTGATGTTGGAATAACATGTCAGACTGTTGTTGGAATAACAAGAGGGTGCAGTTCCTGCTGTGCAGCAAGACGTTGTATTTGTGAGCAAAACACAGTATGGAAAAAAAAAAAAAAGGGAAGAAATTTTAGTGAACGTTCAAGGTTCAACTCAATTGACTGACGCATACATCAGCAGTAATGTCATGATAAAGCCAGTATCCTTCAGGGTGCTGCTGAGGGTGGGATCTATCAGGGAGCAAGTTAACAGGCTCTCCTCTGAGATGACGTATGAAAATCAGCAAAAACTACAAAGATCTGAGTTAAACTTAGAAAAAAAGCTCTACGTTGATGTGGAGATTGAACCGGTGTGGTCTTCTTCCTCCAGAGCCGATTCTTAGTGCCTTGCTGAGGAGGATGCCGAATCTGGAGTCGGCGGAGATCCTCCAGCTGGTCAACTGTCCGGAGTCCTTCACGCCGGACATGCGCTGCCTGATGGGGGAGATTCCCGGTGTGTCCGGCTACTATGTGCTGGCAGGGATGAACTCTTCAGGTCTGGCCTTCGCTGGAGGAGCTGGCAAGTAAGTATAAATGTTTCCTGTCACAGTTTTTTGCTTATTTGAGGGGAAAAAAAATTTGCAAATGTGCTTTCAAGCTCGACTGGACTTTATTGCACCTCATAGTACATTTCTTAAAAAGCTGATGGGGTGAAAGCTCGAGGTAAACCTGCTGTGATGGTGTTGAAACTTTGCACAGACGGTGCACCGTGCGGTGTTTTTCTCCAGGTATCTGGCGGAGTGGATGACCTACGGCTACCCCACGGCCAACGTGTGGCCGCTGGACATCAAACGCTTTGGAAACCTGCAGAGCAGCCGGACGTTCCTGCGACACAGAGTCATGGAAGTCATGCGTACGTCACAAACCTGCACCAGTGCACTGCAAAAAAGGATAACCTAAATACAAGATGTCAACACTTAATTAAAGAAAATTACTCTTAAAACTAGTGAAATTATCTGTCCATGCAGCAAGTGAAATTTACTCAAAATCAGACCTTGATATAAGAATATTAAACCAAGAAATAAGTCTCTGTATCTTAAATATATCTTAAATCAAGTGAGATGAGACATTTTGACTGAAAACAAGACTTTTGAACTTGGTAAGATTTTGAATTTTTGCAGTTTTTGCAGTGTGAGTGTTAAACATGTCTGCCCCTCTTATGTGTGATTTTGTGTGTCCATTTCCAGCCCTGCTGTACGAGCTGAAGGTTCCCCGGTGGGACTTCCAGACTGGCCGTCAGCTCAGAACCAGTCCTCTTTATGACCGTCTGGACACACAGGGAGCTCGCTGGATGGAAAAACACGGCTTTGAAAGGCCCAAATACTTCGTTCCTCCAGGGAAAGGTACACAATACGGCACTCCGTTTGTAAATCCAAATGAGTGTGAACTGAGAATATTGAAAGACCAATAACTGAAATTTAGAAGAAGTCTGCATTTATAGATTAATCAAAGAAAAGAATGTGTGAATGTGAAATTCATTTATGAGATAAGTTCATGGAACTGTAACAGAAATTTGCAGCATTGCATACTGTTTTGTTTTTATTGGGAAAAGCTGAATGTGTCGCTCACGTGTTTTAACAGATTAGCTGATTGTGTTTGGATTTGGTGTCAGGAGTTCAGGATTCACCTCCTGAGTCTTTGTTTATCATTACAGATCTGCTCTCCCTGGATCAGAGTAAAACCTTCTACAAGCCGGACTGGTTCGACATTGTTGGAGCAGAAGTGAAATGCTGCAAAGAGGCCGTCTGTGTGATCGACATGTCTTCCTTCACCAAGTTTGAGCTGACTGTGAGTCTGAACTGTCTCCGTGTTGTTCTTGTTCAGACGCCATTCGTTAGTCTGTCTGTTTGCTCCAGAACAGAGCAAAAGATTAGTAAATCAGAGCAAGCTTTGCCAGATGGAAGCGACTGATGCAACAAATGGACAGTAAACGAAAGAGCTTTTGCTGACGAGTTCTGTATCCACAGCAAATGTAACCTTCTGTTGTGTCCTGATGTCTCAGTCCACGGGGGACCAGGCTCTGGAGCTGCTGCAGCATCTGTGTGCCAATGACCTGGACGTTCCCGTCGGGCACATCGTCCACACCGGCATGCTGAACCAGAAGGGGGGCTACGAGAACGACTGCAGCGTGGTCCGCATCAGCAAGAACAGGTTCTGCGCTTCTCAGCAACATTATCAGCATGAAAAATGTTTGTCGTCTTATAACGAGTCCTCTAAAACTCGGTGATTTCTTTGTTCCTTCTAGTTTCTTCATCATCTCTCCAACAGACCAGCAGGTCCACTGTTGGTCCTGGATTAAAAAGCACATGCCCAATGACCCACACCTCCACCTGGAGGACGTCAGCTGGAAGTACACAGGTAACCTGTTACATAGCATTACAGGATGGAAGCGAAGTGTTGGGAAAACGTGACCACGCACTGTTTTCACATTAACAGTAATATGATATCTGATGGTCTCCACTGATATCTGTGATCATCCACAGCTTTAAATCTGATTGGACCACGTGCAATGGATGTTTTAGCCGAGCTGTCGTATGTCTCCATGACACCAGAGCACTTCCCCTCCATGTTCTGTAAGGTACGGAATGCTGCTGTGTTTACCATTTCATTTCATGTCAGAGAATAGTACAATTATATTTAAAGGCATCAGCCACTTACTTGACATGTACTTTTCTTATTTTAACACAGGATTAAGGTTTTTGTTTTGTTTATCACTCTTTTGGTTTATGTCACCAGGAACATGAACTCACGTGTGTGTGTGTGTGTGTGTGTGTGTGTGTGTGTGTGTGTGTGTGTGTGTGTGTGTGTGTGTGTGTGTTTACAGGAGATGAGTGTGGGCTACGCCAACGGGATCAGGGTGATGAGTATGACTCACACCGGAGAACCAGGCTTCATGCTCTACATCCCCATCGAGGTGCAAACTGCAAACACTAAAACTCTTAAACATTTCACTGGAAGGTTTCGTTCCAGTAAAACGTATCAGTTTTAGCCCCAGGAATGCAAACCTCAGGTCAGGAATATGAAGAATGTAAGTGTGGCACAGCAGCTCTGAATAACCCGTTTTCAAATGACCCTGAGAAATAAAAACTAAGCCTAGGCACGTTAACGCGTTATAAACGCGTTAACGCACTGCTTCCTTATCGCCGACAAATATTTTCATCAGGTGGTTAACCCCCCCCCCACACACACACACACACACACACACACACACACACACACACACACACACACACACACCCCTCCCCACACACACACATTGTGCTCCAGCTGAGCGTCAAAAACGCACACATCTGCTGCGCTTTCTGCGGTGAAACACGGTCCATTCCTCATTATTTTCCATAATGAACTCAGCTGAATTATCAGAAAAATCACGAGGAAAAGGCTGGTATGAGGCACAACCTGAAATAAAGAGCGCAAATATGACAAAAACGAAAGTGAAACTTAAATCGCGTCTTTTGCCGGCAGATCGTTTCGGCCCCGCTGGGCAGTCCTCAGGCTCTGAAAACACGCAAAATAAAGTCAATTTCCCTTCAACACACAATCTGGCTTAATGAGGCACAATTCGGCTTGACTGAATTTATCCTGCCTTCTCTGTCTGAGGGTCAGAAATAGAATGAAGTTTGAGGAAGTGTGCGCTCATAACAAACTTTGTTTTTCCTCTGCTCTGCTCTTGCTGGTGTGTGTGTGTTGGGGGGGGGGGGGGGGGGGGGGGGGGTGGCAATCTTGGTAAAGACTTGGTATTTTAAGTTACTATAAATCATATTTGATGAATTGTAAAATTATTATTGTTAAATTATGCTATTTGCAAAATTCTTGCAAAAAACAAGGTCCCTGTCCCCAGCTGGGGGCAGGATGATCAATACAGAGTTCTTTTGAATTCATTATTGTTTTAACCGCATGATGCGATTAATCGCAGAACAACTATGCGATTAATCGCGATTAACAAATTTAATCGTTGCCCAGCACTAATAAAAACATAAACATGAAAAACCAGTTTATCGAGAAAAAACACAGAAATATTGGACTTGCTTCATCTGCCCGTCGTTGAACTACTGCAAACCAGACATCAAGTGTAACAGAAATGCGTCTCTGCTGCCTCCAGTACGCTCTCCATGTGTACAACGAGGTGATGTCGGTGGGCCAGAAGTACGGGATTCGGAACGCCGGCTACTACGCTCTGCGCAGCCTGCGCATCGAGAAGTTCTTCGCCTTCTGGGGCCAGGACCTCGACGCCTTCACCACGCCGCTGGAGTGTGGACGAGAGTTCAGAGTCAAGTTTGATAAGGTGCGCCATCATTTCATCTGCCGGCATGTTGCTTCAGGCTGTGTGGAAACCTGTGTGTGACCTTAAGGTGCTTCAAAATCTACAACACTTCACATTTCTCTGTATGAAGTTTAAACAGTTCGCACACCGTGTTGCAATGGATTCTAACAGTTCAGTTATTGTTCTGGCATACGTCTCTCTCACATTTAAATGCAGCTTCTATTCTTCAGTATGGTTAGAAGTTGCGAGAGGAAGAGCTTGAATCATTAAAAGATAGAACACAATCTGTTGAACTAAAATCTTCAACATCTGGAAGGTGTTTTGTCCGAGGCATGAAGGGAAATGTGTCAGCGCGCCGCTCCTGCAGGCACAACAGGTGCCGCTGGATGCCAGCAGCGGCAGAGTTTCCCATCAGCTTCTTGGCGAAAGCGGTGACACGTCAGGTGTGCCGCTTCCAGCCGCCATGTCGGCGGAGGATTGATGGAAGGAGCCGTCACTTCGCAGCTGCTCCTCACATCGGCTCTTTCTGCCACATCTGGGTTTCATCTCTCTCCTCCTCCTCTCTGGTTTCTGCCTCCTTACAGGACACAGACTTCATCGGCCGCGAGGCGCTGCTGCAGCAGCGTCACGACGGCGTGTTCCGGCGCTTCGTCATGCTGGTCCTGGATGACCACGACACCGAGCTGGACTTGTGGCCGTGGTGGGGCGAGCCCATCTACTGCAACGGCCTCCTGTCCGGGACGACCACCAGCAGCGCCTACAGCTACACCCTGGAGCGCCACGTCTGCCTGGGCTTCGTCTCGCCGCCGCCGGGGCCCGAGGGGCTCCCCACGCCCATCACCCCCGACTTCATCAACCGCGGCGACTACGAGGTGGACATCGCCGGCCAGCGCTACCCAGCCAAAGCCAAACTCTACCCCTTCAGCTCCCTCTTCACCCAGCAGAAACGCCGCAAGGAAGACATCGAGCTCAGCAACCTTCAGGGGAAGTGAATGAAAAATCTCTGGCTCACCAAACCCACTCCTGCTCAGTTCTCAGCGCCGACGTCTGCTCCCCTCATAGCTCCTAATGACGGAGCCGTATGCAATATCACTGTGTCTCCCTCCGACACTTCATCTCCATGCCGCATCGCCCTCCTCTGAAGTGCAATATTTCTGAAGCGCCAAAAGCTCGAGCTGTATCACAAACAGAGCTCCAGTCTCACTGAATCCCGCAGTTGTCTTTCTCTCCACGCTCACAGTCTTACGGCTGCTTCACCGCCGCGGTCCGTGTTCAAGTGCCTTCACCAAGGCAACCTCAACACGAGCCGTCGGGGACGTTTTCACTACGTTCACTTTAAAACGCCCAGAAGGGATTTCCAGGCTCTTGGAATCTGGATGGAAATAATATTCAGTGCTGATGTGCAAACAGCCGATGTTGACTCATTTCACGAATCGTACATTTACTGCTGTGACAAACGACGTGATGTGACGTAAACAGTGACTGAGGTCTTGTGTGTTCTCCACCGCCGTCAGTCCCTCACAAGGGGAAGAGGCCTGGGGCAATTATTGGGAAATTATTGTTGTCTGTGCCGCTCCATTTTCTCTCTTCCTGTCCTGCTTTTCCAGCCTTTCAAAAGCCCCAAACTTAAAGCTTTTGTCCCCTGAATGTCTTTTACCTTCGGCTGTGAGCTGCTGTGTTAATCTTGTGTGTGTGGAGCTCATGGTGTGTTCTCGGTGATACGGCCCCACCTGTTATTTATGTTTCGTACTTGTGTTTTAGCTTCGTTGCACTTTCAGTGCTCAGGTTTTAGTTCCATTGGCGTTTTTGTTGAATGTGCGGCCGACGTCAGGCGGATCGTAGACGAGGGAAGCGAGGGCGACGGAGGAAATCTGCATCAGGGGCTGTAATCCGGAGCTCCTCTGTCAGACCTCTCAAATTGGAAATTTGACATCGGTCTGATCCAGGGCTCAGATGTTTGTTTGAAAGAAAGGACATCACTACGATTTGAAATCAAATAATGTATTTTTGTACAGTTAGTGTGTATAAAATTTCTATTTTCAGTACTGCACTTTTTTTCTACATAAGTTTGCAGTTTCATACTGTCGATGCATCGTTACAAAGGTTTCCTCTGCATGTAAGTTTTGTTTTTCAGCATCACTATTAATATCGTTAAATACATCTCTATGTAGCTTAGTGCAATCTTCTCTTTTGAGCCCCTCCCACTCAAAGAAAATTCAGCAACAGTGGAAGAGAAAGGCAAATAAGGTGAAGCCACAGTAATCAAAACAAATGTCACGTATAAAAAGCACTTTGCTCTATTTTAGGATCATAATGAAGCGTGACAGGATATTTTCTAATGAAATGTTGGATGTCATAATTTGTGTTTGAATCTAAAAAAGCTCTGCTGCTGTGATATGTTTCAGTAGTTTTAATGAATCAAAGTTGAAAAACCTAATGTTTTTCATCACTTTATCATATCAACTCATTTCTTTCTACATATCCATCTCATATTCTCATATCTTAATAAACTTACCAACACAGCACTGATGGAAAGAGCAGCTCATGTCTTTAAAAACACAAAGCTGCATCAAATCTTTTGTTTCCATTCTTTTAGAGTTCAGCCAATATCATAGACTTGCTTCATATCAATAAAATATTAATAATCTTTTTTTCTGAAAACGTCTCATTCATCAGATTCTGATTTTAGATAGACTTAAAAAAACAGTCATCATAAAGGAAGCATTCAACTCATGGTTTCTCTTGGTATTTAAAGGGCAAATCATGTTGTGACGGTAAAACGTGTTTACATCCAGCATGATGATCCAGAATGTCGTTTGTTTCAGCCTCTGTGCTGCGATGAGTCTGACCTCTGCTGTAGGACTTCATCTGTGTTACATTTGTACGAGAGTCTGACGCATCATATCTGCTCTTCGTGTTGGTCTCACATATCCGACGCACACTGCTGAATTAATACAAGCTCTCATGATAAAGCATGACGCTGTACAGCCTCATGACATGGATCCCTTTCGCTGCTTTTTTTCTTCAGTTTTTGATGATGTATGCACTTGTATTGTAAAAAGGGAAGTGGCCACCATCATTTTGCACTAAACATGGGCAGCCTGCTGACTTGTAAAACACTCCCATGAAACCACAGGGTTGAGTCTTAAAGCTCAAATCTACGCTGAACATTTGAGGCGACCTGTTTTGCTCTGTCCACATCGAGCTGTAATCAGAATGCACAACAGCTCCTCTTAAAAACAGGAACTCAAGTTGTCATGATTGAATTCTTGTATTCAAAGTTTTTTAGATGTAAAACCAGAAGTCATGAATCTGTTCGTGCAAAACTATTCAAGTTAACTGGATTGCATATTAATGCATGTCTGACTTGTATCAATTTCAGCACTTCTCGTACTGATGTATAAACGCCGGTTTTGTCTTCAGAGCTTTACATTGATGTATTTATACCATGTTGAACTGATGTTTGGCTGTCTAATATACTTAAAATTCAAACTATAAAGCAACTTTCTTCATATGAAAACGACTGAATTTGCTTCTTGGGTTGAGTCCTGACGTGTGCTCAGACATCCACAGTTCAGTCTCAGTGACGGTTTATTCGTGAGTCTAAAGCGGAGGAAACGAACCGAGACCTCATTCTTTGCCTCATCTGCATGTTCCCTCTGCAGGATTGCATCATATCAGATCAGCAGAGCCCGGAGAGTTTCACATCAAAACACTTTATTAGCACATTACAACACAGCAGCCTCCGTCACATCCGCCTGGCTTTGCGTGGACGGCATCCATTGTGTGGCACGGGGGTGTTGTCGGTGATGGACACCACCTCCAGGCCTCCCATCGTCAAGCCTTTGATGGCAGACTGCACAACAAAGAACAACACGAAAAGATCAAGAAATCTGTCGCTTCTTCAGCAGCTTTAACTTTTCATTATTAGGTTTTAGTGTTGTTGAAGAACCAAAATGATGTCTATATACAGGACTGGGACAAACTGTTGCAAAGAGACTCAAAAATAGTTATATTCATTGATTTTTATGAATTTACTCAAAATAAAAAGGACCAGGAGAGAGCTGAGTTACTTTACTCTTCACAGTGAACTTGCAAACATTTATTTTTTAAAGAAATTCTGCTGGACAGTTGTCTCAAACTTTCAAAACAAAGCTCTTATATTCTGTGGCTGTAAACTGGTTCAAACTCTTCTGCCTCTTCATGTAATCCTAAACACTTCATGATGTTTAGCCCAGTTAATACCATAATTCAGGACTTCTGATTCATTCTTATACCCTGAGACCCTCTTTAATTACTCTCCTGTAGAGTCAATATTGAACCAATCACTTGCTTTCTTGTTGGTATTTCATGATCGAAGAGTTCCAGTCGTTACAAACAAGCAAACTGTTGGTTTAGCTGGTATGTTTTACTGGTTCATGGTCACTTGCAGCTGATACAGAGAATTTGGTATATCACATTATCAAACAAGGAAAAGGATATCATGAATAAAGAACTATTTTAAGTGTGCTCATTATTTTACTCTTTACTGGGTGACTGTGTTTGAACTAACTTAACAGTTAAAAAGGCCTTATGGTTTATCAGAACAAGTTGTTATGAACTGAAGATCTTTGGATCCAAAAGGGTAAAAGGTCAGTTTTGTTAGGCCTCCTGCAGAATGAGTTCGTTTAAATAAAATAAATTGCCAGGAAAGACTCACCTGACGTCCTGGACCGAGGCCTTTGACCACAACACGAACAAACTTCACTCCTTTCACCGTGGCTTTCTGTTCAGACGGTGAGACACACAGACATTTAGTGCAGCTCTCATTCAAATGATGGATCAAGTAGATGCAGCAGAGCTTCAGACAGTTGAGACGTGTCCACACCTGTCAAGTTTGGTTCGATTAATCAGAACTTTTCTAGTGTGTTTCATCTGAATTCCAGTGGCCATCAAACAAGCCTCCTATCCATATTTCACTAAGTGGTAGCTGAGATCAGCTCCGACCATTGCGACCCAAACCCCGGTGAAGCAGGGAAGCTTTCAGTCTGATATTAAATGTTGTGTAACATGCATCTTCAAGGACTTACTGAGCCAGCTGAGATGCCTGCTGTCTGCGCAGCGATGGGCGTGGACTTCTTGATATTCTTGAAGCCCTCTGTGCCGCAGGACGTCCTCACCAGAGGCATTCCCTTACTGTCCGTGAGCTGGATGTGTGTGCTGGAAGGGAACAGCAGTTTGTTCAGTTTGCTCACACAAACATGACCGAAATCAAGTATAAGCACTGGTGATCTGATTACCGCTTTTAGGTGACCTGTACCTTGTAGGCCTGGTTCAGGAGCATTAATGCTGTTCTTCATTAATACCACGGTAGATACTTCTACTGAAATATTGGAACTATTCTTTGAACTTACTTGTTGTATGTGGCCTTAATGTGGACGATGGGTAAATCCTCAAACTTATTTCCACCCCATCGCAATGCGCTGTCCTGACCCGGCAGTGGAGGCATAACGCTGCAAAACAGTAACGAAAACAAGTTAATATCTCACAGCGAAAGGAAAACTTCTGGTGATCCATCGGATGAGTGTGTGCACTGTGCAGCTTGTGTGAGGAAGATCCAACCTGAACTCTTTTGAGTCTGAGCTCGGTGCTGCAGCCTCCTGCTGTCTGACAGCGCTGCTACATAATGTTCTCTGCAGGCCTCTGCTCCCATACCTGAACAGGTACAACAGGGTTAACATCAGCATGGACCAAACTGACTGAAGAGTTTTATTACTGGTCAGAATGAAGCATCGCAATACACACAAGCGCTTCATCTGTACTAGCCATTAGCTCACAAGCTGCTAGTGAACCCATGAAACACTTACAGAGAGGCTCCGTTTGCAGTCAGCTGTCGACAAGCGGTAGTCACAGAATTAGCTAGTAAACTACTGAATTTATACATATTTAGCTCGTTTAAAAGCCAATTCGCTGTTTGGAAGTTAAGAGCTGTAGAGACATAACAAACGTGACATTGAAGGTGCTGCTGATACAGAACGGATCCATTTCTTCAGGGGTGGAACTGCCATTGTAACCCTATTTTAACTGGAATACACAGCAATAGATCCGAACAAAATCATAAAAATTTAATTTATATGTCTGTAAAATATATTAAACTAACTTAGCATGAATTACTGAAGATTTCTGTTTCATTTTTTTAATACATTAACGCCGTTTAGCCCCTCCATGTAATTGAATGGACTAGTCGGTGTCGAAGCACAGAATTGTGGGTAGAGGGCGGGCAATGGTGCTTTTGGAAACCCTCGAAATTATTAAAATTTTGTTTCACTTAAAATTTTCATGTAACAACAAAAATTGATTTAAGTGTTAGGAATATAAAATATAACTACATGTATGAATTATCTATGTTATAGTGTTTTATTACCACAATGTAGCTGAATTTAAAACCATATTTTAAGTAATATGATTTCTTTGAAGAAGCTCGTTTATTTTCCGGAACAGCTCCTGAACGCACCGCTGGAAGATGGCTGCGCCCTGTAGCAGGATGGCGAGTCGGTGTGTCTTCCACTTTCTTACCAGTTACAGCAGAACAGCGGTGGGAAATGCGAGTTTCCGTCACTTTTCGAGCTCTGCTGTTTGTCGGAACCTCTCTCAGACAAAATGCACGACGCAGAAGGCGGGTTCTCCGTGGTCTTTGACAGCGGCGGTATATCTGCTGAGGCCCCCGGTCATCTCAGCGGAGTACAGTCCGATCGAGCAGCGGTACATGGAGCTGATAGAGCAGGTCAGTCAGATCATCTGACTCGCTCATTATCATTGCTGGAGTAGATTTGGGCATACGTTTCAACACCTATATTGTCACACAGAAGAATAAAGCAGCATTGACAGAAAGTACAGCTGTAACTGCTCGTTTGAAGCAAATAACCCATCAGCCATCAGAAATTCAGTTATTTAGGCATTTTGAAGTTGACTGGATGACTTGCTGTTGTTAAAAAAATAAATAAATAAAAACATCAAATTAGACAAGAAGATTAAGAATGCTGCACGATTGTTGCCACTGATTTGTTTAAATTTCATATTAACATCGATGCTGTCTGCAGAAGGGAAAGTGAGTGGTAATCTTACTGTCTGAATATGGATTGTTGTTACTCTTCAGAACAGAAGGCCTTGATTAGTATGGCACTCTACAAACTTCTGCAACAAGATCCATTTCTAGTTCTTGAAGTATTAAAGTGTCTCTTCAGCTTGCAATTTCATTTTTTTTTTTTTATTATCAGGCTAAATATTAGGAATTTTGTTTTGTGTAGTCTATTATGATTGTTTCAGTAGATCAAAGAAATTTGCAATGCTGTAATATCATGCCTGAAAAGAAGACATTGAGTGGCACTATGCACGATGACTTTCAGTCAGTTGGAGAGGACTCAAAAATACTGCATGAACATGTTGTACCAATCTGAGTGATTATTACAAGAGCTGTAAAGGAAAAAAGCAGTTCATTTGAAACAAGAGAACCTAGAATATAAACTAGAAAACATTCTCAACTTGCATAAAATAAATGTACACTGGATGTATTGAGGAATTCTGCAATAAACCCATGATCCAGCCTGGGTTCTGCTATTCAAAGCAGTTAACCTAAAGACCCCTTCTGCTGAGATTTATGTGATGAGAAATGCTCAGTTTGTGAAAGATTCTGAATAACTTTAACAAAACAAAAATTTGTTGTACTGTTGGAGACATCAACTCTACATTAAGGCTCTGCTGGGCTTTGAGGAGAAATAACAGGCTGCCACCGGCTGTAACTCCTCCAGCACAGCAGCCGGATGACATTCAGCATCGGTTTCCAGCTTGAGTCTCCTGAACTCTTTTCAGATGGAGCTGGAGAAAAGCGTGTTGTCAGACCACGAGCTGCGGCTGCTCGAGGACGCAGATCGGTTGAGCCGGAAGCAGTCGGACGATTACGACTCGGATGAGGAGGAGCAGCACGGGGACCAGGAGATCATCATGGCTCAGGACCTGGAAGACATCTGGGAGCAGAAGCTGAAGAACTTCAAGCCCTCGCCGAGGGTCAGAGGTCAGTTAAGGACACAGCAAATCTCCGGTGGCGTCATCTGAGGAAATACTCAGAGAAAAACGCTCCTGATATCCCTTTATGTGTGTAATCTTGTCATCTTTATCATTTCATCTGTTTTCTGTCGGTGCTGAAGCAAAGCAGGAAGGAAGAGAGAGATGACCTCATGAAACAGTCCCATAAAGCTGGCTTTAAATAAAATTACCCATGAGGGGGGAAAACAGACTTTTAATGCCCTCTCTGTCTTTTTCTAACGTTGAGATAATCTTTTTATTCCAGACATCTGTATCTGCTTTTGAGTCACTGTGACATTTGAAAATGTATTATTGTGCACTTTGCAGACACACACGAAGAAGTGAAGCATTATGTCTCCTGTTTTTTTTTTTTTTTTCTCTCCGTTTAGCCGACGTAGATAAGGACTTGACCTCAGCCGAGCGCTGCCTGGACGAGTCGCTGGTTCTTCTTGCCGAGCAGCAGGTGGGCAGCCAGAAGCTGTGGCTGCTGCCGCAGACCCAGTGGCAGGAGGGTGAAACGCTGCGACAGACGGCGGAGAGAGCGCTCGCCTCCCTGCCAGGTAACACCGCCTTCTGATCCCGAGACAGAGCTGCTGATTTATTCAACTTATTTACATTTCTCAATGCCAGTTTGTGGAAGCGCCACTTTTGACTTTGTATTAATTAACCTGTCAATATTTTACACGTCGAGTGATTGATTTTCCAGATGTTGTTTGGTTGTGTAGGCGACACCTCAAATTAATTTCTTGTGTTTTGCTTCTAATACCTTATATGTTCTCAGTTCAGTGGCCTTTCCTGACTGTAGGTGAAAAGAATAGCACAGGGAGTATAAACACAAGTTTTCTTTGTCACTTTTTTAGGTTAAATTCCACTATTATTTAATTAGTGTTTTTTGTGATAAAAACAGTTTTTCTCATTGGACTGAGAGCAGATTGTTTTACAGACTCGGTGGTTAGTTTGCTATCTTCCGTTCAGCCATACACTCAGCACATCAATAGAAAGGCCGTGTTAATTATTTCTGTTAATTAATTTACTTTCAAAAGTTTAAGATTAAATGTAGCACAGCTTCATTGTCAGTTGATTGACTGAGACAACAAGTGTCTTCTTGGACTGGACGTTAAGACTTTGGGGTGGATGCATAGACTGTGTGTAAAACGTGTGTATATTCAGTCTGAGAGGGAAAAAAAAAGAATACCATTCTCTGGTGTTCGGGAATCAGGATTGGAAGAGAGTATTTAAGGTAATTTAATACAGTTACCCAAAGAGCAGCTGTGCCTGTGTGTTGTTTTCTCCAGTGAAGCTCAGAACTGCTGGATCGGGTTTAATTTACTCCTCGGAGCCTAAATATCAGGTATTGTTGTCCGCACGCTCCATTTACTGTAACCGTATCTCCTCTGCTGTCGTTATGACTGAGTTTTAATTCTAAGGATCATTTAAGTTTGATGGCATGTAATCTGAAATAGCGGGCTGCTACTTAAAGAACAATCACCTATATTATCCACAACAAGAGGGATGAATGCCCTCTTATACCAGCAGCACACGCCTCATTTGCATACAGTCATATTGCAGCAGTCGACGCTCAGATTTCCACTGATGTGACGCGGAGATTAGGTTCCTGTCAGAGAGTTTTGGGGAAAAGGCAGAGGATTGGAAAAGAATTCATGAGTCAGAGGTCAGATCTGCAAATGTATTCAGTGACCCAGGAACAATCCTCCACAGATGGCAGCTGTTGAAGTCCAGATATGCAAGATGCTGACAAAAACATCCAGAAAATCACATTTTCTAGCTCCTGAAATAATCCAGTCATGCGCGTTTCTATGTATGGAGGATTTATACTCACTGCTGTGATAAAAATACAAGAAAAAAAAAGTTGATGTAATTTAGCAAAAAGAAGCAATGAAGTTCAAGTGTGGAGGAGGATGGAGTCGATCAGCGGGTCGCATTCAGAAGCGCCGATGTTTGAGTCGTGACAGGAGAGAGAAATGAACATTTCCTTATGGGAGTGTGGAAGTCAAGCTCTTCTATTGTTTGCTCTTTTTTGCATTTCATTCACATAAACACTAACTTTATGGTAAGCAGAGCTGCAGGATGGACTCATGAATATGAGAGGAAACCTCCACATCGGGGCGGTCAAACTCATTTCAGTTCAGCATGCGGTCCAGTGTCGCCCTGAGTGGGCCGGACTGGGAAAACGGTGGCATAATAACCTTCGAATTTTAAAATTAGAAAAGATTTTCTATGTTATTTCATCAAGAAGAAGTTATGAAAAAGTGAATGTTTTTGCAATATGTTTTTCCATTAGTACCAAAAAATTACTATTGTTCTGATAAAGTTCTCCTGCAGCTGCTGCATTAAGCAGCCTTTTGAATCTTTTTTTTTTTTTTTTTTTTTTTTTTTCAAACTCACCCTGACATCCTGTGTTAAAAAGGCAAAGGTTTATTTACAATGTTTTTTCCGTTTGCTTGGTCATTTTTCTGGGCCAGATTGGAGCGTCTTGCGGGCCTGTTTTAGCTCATGAGCTTTATGTTTGACACCGCTGCTCTATATTCTGTTGGAACAATGTTGATGCTAACATGTGACACTGTGTGCAGCCATCTGGAATGAAATTCAGGTTCTTTGAAGATATTTTCATGTCAGAAAAGAGGTGGGGTGTTTTGATGTGCTCTGAGAAGAAGACGCAGAGTTTTATCAGACTTTAATTAGAGCGTCACACAATGATGACGGAGTGCGTAAAAGCAAAGTCTCCTGGACTCACTGCCTGTTTTCTCCTTCCCGCTGCAGTCGGTTTCAAGGCCACGTTCCTGGGAAACGCCCCCTGCGGAGTGTACAAGTACAAACTGCCCAAAGCCGCCCGGACGGAGAGCTCGGTGGGAACAAAGGTGTTCTTCTTCAAAGCCGTCCTGTCAGAAGCCGCCCCCCCCAAAGCCCCCGACGCTCCACTGCTCTGGCTGAAGAAGAGCGAGCTGGAGGAGTACCTGAAACCGGCGTACCTGCAGAAGGTGGAGCGCTTCATCATCAACCTGTGACACACACACACACACACACACACACAACAGGACTCCGACACAACGATCAATATTTATGAGGCCTGGAACGTTCCCTTTGTTGTCTTCTAAGAAAAAACAATCCTGTCATTCAGTGAGATATATATGTATGTTTCATGAAATAAATATTTGTTTTTCTCACATGTTGTGAATCTTTCTATCTGAGCCGACAGACGGTCATGGTGGATTTTCACCATTCACTCCCTTCATCTCTGAATCAAACCGCCATTCGCTTCTCACCGTTCTTCTCATCTTTTGCACCGGTTTGGATCAGCGCACTGCTAACACACGGCATGCTGCTAATCCAGTCCCCGTGCTGCAACTTTATTTAGTCTGCCAGGTTAACAAATATGAGTACTGACGTATCTGATTATTTCACGCAAACTCTTCTAGTTTTTTGCACAAATACTGAAGTGGAAAATCTGGTTTATATGAACACAAAATGTTTCCATGCTGAGTAGTTGAAAGTGTTTTTGTATCCATAATCTGTGAAACCGCGGATTCTGTTTATGTAAAAATGCTATAATCAGAGCAGTTCGTCAACACACTTCCATCAAAACATTCACATTATGTGTATTTTTCTTCAAATTTACCATCATTGGTGTCACCGAATAAGCTTTTTTAATCATGGAAGTCAACAAAACGATACATTTACATTTTTAGTATCATTAAAACATACAATTTCAGCACGTATGATTATTAAATTGACTTTTATCATGAGTGGATCGACTGTTTAGGGCATGAACATCATTGTGTCTACTCTGTTTTTTTTCTTCTCAGTTTGAGATTGAGTGTAATTCTTGTTTATTAGAACTTTGTGCCAGATGCATCCAACTCATGACATGCTGAGGCAGCAAGTTACAAAGTGTAATGCTTTAATATTGTTCTTGAGTATCCTCACATAGTTTTCTGACTTTTTTTTAACCTGTACTCCCAGTGCTTCAGTCAATACTTTAATAATTTAGCCCAGTGTTTCATTAGATATCTTTATTTCTTTTACTCAATATATTTTTTTCACAAATTTAATTTTTACAACAAATTTTGAACTATTTCTTCTGATGCTGAAGTATAAATATTCACATTTTTAATTTCATTAATCATATTTTAGGATTTTCCATGTTTTACAGTGGGGAAAAGACACATTTATGTACTTCAGCACGCAAACAAGCAGTTTCCATTTTCCAAAAGCACTTGGTACTTCTGTGCAAGTTTTAATTCAAAGTTTCTTCTTCTTTTTTTTCTTAAACTCTGGGAACTTTTCTAACCTGGAGACTGATTGAATGGGACAATGACACATGTATCTGTCAAGACATTTCATGCATTACAGACAAAAATATGACAAAAACGGCATCAAAGCTGCAAGCAGGTGGAACAGAGAGGGAAAGTGGCGGATTGAGCGTGATGTCTGACGCAGAGGAGCAGCACTGACACGACTGAACGTCAACCGCAAGAAGCAGATTCAGAGCAGCAGCGTCGTGACATTGTCTGGCTGGAAGGTTCGAACTTACATGCTTAAAACAGTAAAATGGAATTTTTGTCTAATCTTTTGCAATGATGTACTTGTGAGAAATGCATCTTTTCAGTGTGAGCTTGTAAATAAAGCTGTAAATACTTGGGAAATGCAATTTGAGATACTAATGAATAAGTGCATCGTTTGGATAAAAAAAAAGCTTCTTCACACTGAGTGCCGCCAATCATCCTCGAACATAAGAAAACTTTGCTTTGGCGTCCGTTACAGACATCAAAATGCTCCAGCAGCTTGCTGCAGAGCAGGTGAGCTCAGGAGACCGGCGTGGAGAGCCCTGAGCGTCGGCTGGTGAACGTCAGGTGGGCGGGACGTGGTAGAACGCCGCGCCCGAGGCCTCGAGGTGAGCCCACTCACTCACTCAGCCCAGACTGACAGCCAGATGGCGCCCATCTCGCTCCTGCTGCTGCTACATGCTCGGCACCCTCCTCTGAAGCCCCACGGACGAGAGCCATATTTTGTGTAGCGTCTCGTGGTAACTCTGCCATCGCCACAGGGCGTCAGTGTGCATCTGCTCCTGTGTGGTCCACACGAGGGCTGCACACACACTCTGAAAGCTCACTATTGGCGTTTTATTGCACAATATTTGCAGCAGGGAGTGAAGGAGTCGAGCCCGGCGTCGACCGCTGAGACCCGCTGAGACCTCAGTCTGTTGCTGCTGGTCAAATCTGTCCACTTCTTCTGGCTTCTTTCTGCTATTTATCAGCAGCAGTGCCACAAACTGGTGTTTAAAACAACATTCAAGACTTACAAGATTTATAAAAACTACATTTAAACAATAGCTACCAGAAAGCTGTTCGATAAATTTTGCTCCAGATATTTCCTGCTGTTTTCCAGGACTCCTGACTTTGACCATTTTGTGCCACAAGATGGTGTGGTGAGTCTGGTTTTCCACAGCAAATATCAACCACTTTGTGCAGAAAACTGAAAAAAAAAGAAAACTGGACTGAAGACTCTACCAATCCACCATTATCACTGCCCTTTACTTCTCTGAACTAGAATTCATTTTTTCTGCGTTTGCGTCTTTGTGATTGTTCTTAATGTGGTTTTGTGTCTTGTTGGTGTTTCAGGTGACTTTCGAGTTGTTTTGCTTCTCATTGTGTAGTTTTGTGTTCTAGTTGTGCATTTCCTTGTGGTCATTTTCTGTCCTTTCAGTAGCTGCACTGTTGGAGTGTACTCGGGAGACAGTGATGTGGAGCTGTGAAGCTCTGCTGCTGCTGCTGCAGCTGTCCCCGCCAGACACTGAGCTCCTGCTGACGGCCAGTAGGTGGCAGTGTTTGCACACCGGCCACAGAGCAGAGCTGTGAGCAGCAGTGTAATTAGGCCTGTGTAGTGACCTGAGAGGGGGACTGCAGAGAGAGTTTTTCTGATCAGCTTGGCTTCCTCTTACACATACTGAAAAAAAAGAAAAATCCATCATAGCAGGCTAATGTTCCTTTGGAATAGCTCCGATAATCTGTCTTAGGTAAGAGCATTCTGATGTTCCCGAGCCATTCTCCGCCTGCAATCAGCCTGTTCTTTCTATTTGTGTCTGCTGGGATGAGGAGTTATTAATGTTGTAGACACTGGCATTAGATTTTTCCGGCTTCATTTCCAGGGTTTGCTGAAAGCGGGCGGCTCGAGTTATTTGGAAGATCAGCTAAGCGTAATGCCGCTGGCGGCCGGCGTGGGGAAAGCGAAGGTCAGGGCGAGCTGAAGTGTCTGTTTTCTGACTATTTCACAAAGGAGTGTATGAGGAGCCGACAATAGCCTTCCGCTGCCCTCAGTCCTGAGTGTCACCGGTCGTAAAATCAAGGTAATCGCAGGTACAAAAAGAGGAACAGTGGCTGCTTTCATCTCCAGGGGGAGCCTGATGAAAGCGTCTTTACCACATCCGCTGTCACGGGCTTTTGGGTTGCACAGATTGTCCGTTTAGATCCTGAAACCATCACGGAGCTGTTACTGACCAAAATGAGTCTTTGCCCTCGGTGGAAAAACCAATGTCGAGGTGACCTTGAGTGCAGCGCTGGACCTGCTCTGTGGATGAGAGTAAACTGGATATTTGGCTCCAATGAACTCTCTTTATCCCCAATAGATTACAGACAAAAGGCGACTTCACCAACTTTGAGTGTCACGGTGAATTTACAAGCCTTGTGGAGGCTGCTGCAAGCCTGTGAAAAGAAGTGGGCACACAGGAACGGCGTTTGAAAGAAGCAGCTGCTTCAGAATCAGCTCGGACTCCCATTAGGAATAAGATGGAGCACCGTGCGAATGTGACAGTGTGTCTGCCGGAGTAACATGTCTAATTTCTTAAGTGGCTCTCTGGAAGCTTTGTCAAGCCTCAAGAAAAAAACAGTCCTTGATGATTTTATTGGAGCAGGTCTACCTGCAAGATGTTTTCAGGCTGCTTATTGGAAGTGTAGGAGTAAAAGCCAGGATTTTGATTAGTCCTTGTGAGTGCCCCGACTCTATGGAAGCACACCATTTAATCTCAATAGTACTTTAGTGGACCACTCCACAGATTTCATACTAGAATCAGTTAGCTAGGCACAAAGAGCGCCGCTCAGCCCGTTGAGACACTTGCAGAAGGTTCTCTTGGTCTCCACAGCAACTTGGCTAAGTTATTACTCTGGCGATAGCATTTGGGAGGGTCACACTGAAATATGGAGCTGAAGTGCATTATGAAAAGTGTAGAACGGAAAGCCCGAGCATTTCTGCTGCCAGTGCTTCAATTTTGACCATTCTGTTAAAAAAAGTGTCTGTTGTGTGCCACCAACTTTCTCAAGTATTAAACTAGATCATGAGAGTCTCTCTGGATCAAAGTTCAGGAAAACTTTTTCTTTCTTTTAAGATCTTTTCAAAGGGAGAGTTAAAAGATGAACTGATGGATGGATGGATGGATGGATGGTTGGATGGATAGCAGCTCGAATGAACCTGCTGTTTGAACGAGGCCTTTGCATTTGGAGTTTCCTGCTTGGGGCCTGAAGACACTCATTAGATTATGGGTGAATCTAAGAACCTGTTAACACGACAAATCTTTTCAAGTGAAAATGCAAAACTTTTATTGTGTTTTTGTGTTTCAAATCCCAAGTACTCTCTCTGCACCTACGTATGTATGAAACAAAGCTAAATCTCAACATTGGCAAATGTTTTGATTGTGTTTCGCAGATGGATTTCTGAAATCCCCAGAAGTTGTGAAATTGGCCCAAGGACATCCTAAACTGTTCACTAAGTGGACGCTGCAGAGCTTCGGCTCCAGCGCAGGCTGTGGAACTCACCTTCACTTTCTCTGCCTTGTAAAATTGGCTGTCTGAAAACCTCCAGCTCTTTATTTGAGAGAGAATAATAACAAAATCATCAGAGATCGAGCCTCCTCTCACGGTGAATAAAGATACTTCAGCGGCAGTCAGACCACACAGAACACATCTCATAACTGTGTTTTAAATTCAAGGCAACGCAAAGCTGCCAACTTAGAAAGTCACACAAATCACACACAGCTCATATAGCCTCACACTAATCAGGTCTTGGTTGATGTCAGACTTCCGGCTGAATTTCACTTTCAACTATTTTGTTGGTGTTCTGGTTCACGTTTCGTCTTTATGTTCTCTTTGATATTCTGACTGTCTGTCCTTCAGGCTTCTTGACCTCCCCCCTCGTGTCTGATTGCTGTTTCCTGTCTTTATGTCGTTCACCTGTGTCTGATTGTCTCCACCTGGTGGCTGTGGTATTCCGGGCATCTTCCATGTTCTCTCGTTGTGAGTCTGCGTTCCTTGTGGGTAACACTCCCATGGCTGTCTGTGTTCTATGTTTTTGGGACTTTCCCCTGAAAGGTCTCCTGTGAATCTTTATTTTTGGTGTTTTATTTATTTGGTTTTGCCACATTTGAAGCATAGACGAACTTTTTTTCCACCAATGATGGTGTTGGTCATATTGAGTCGTCCCCTGAGCCAAAGTTAACAGATCTATAGGCAGTAAAAGTGTTAATGAAGTGCTAATAAGATGGTTTGCAGGTTGGTTCATACGTGTATGGTTATTAAAATATGACACTTTTGTTCGTTATTTTACATTGTAATCTTAACAAAAAAAAAAAAGTTTAATACTCCGCTTAAAGTTTTTTCTAATCGGATTTCTTTGTTAAAATGTCTTGCTTTTCAGAACCGTCACAGCAACAATTCTTATTTGGTGTGTTTGGTGTGTCAGAAAGCCTGTGTAGACCAGTTTTGTCTCCATGGCTGTGAAGACTTCAGCACCTCTGCAGGAGACTCTCTCCATGAACAAAGCCTCCTTTGACTGTAGGCCAATGCAGGTTAAACTCTGGACAGATCACCAGCCCATCACACACCTTAAAACAACAGACAGTCACAGAGTCATTCCCACAGGGAAAAGCTGAATTTTGTACCTTTGAATTGCTGAATCAGTAGAAAAACCCAGGAATGTAAGGAAAGGACTGTGCAAACATTATGCAGGAAGCAAGTATAATCACCCACAAAGTTAGCCTGACTGAGATGTCTGCGTACAGATGTCAAGAAACTATTTTAAAACCCAACACCGGGACGGTAGTCAGTCAAAGATGAAATCTCACCACTGTCATCCTCGTGCTGCTGGAGGCGAGCCGACAGCCTACCTCTTCATCCAATTAGAAGACACATCCAGGCAGAATGCCAAATATCAGAGAAAAGGTCTTTCTGCTTTTTGCTTTTTTAATACCGGCCGGAGAAGCTAAAAGACACTCGATAAACACCAAGGCTGAAGCACAGATTCCAGCGCCGGCTGATAGCTGCCTTTCAGTCCCACTTGCTGCACTTTCGGAGGCACTTAAAGGTGGAGCGAAGGATGTTTCCACTGCTGCTGCACCATCACATTCACAGCGGAACTTGTCATCATTGGGGATTTCAAACTGATTTTAAGAGCAGGCTCTGAATTTTTTAACCTTATTCTTGTGGTCCTTTGAAGTTCAGTGCACAGAGCGGGAGGCGCTGCGAGGCTGAGGGGGCCCGGCTCCGCTGGGGTGACCCGTTCTAATAATAGCACTCTCACTTGTGGCACTGTGGAGCATCATCAGGAATAGAAAAAAAAAAAAAGATTTCCACTACACTGTCACTTACAGTTGATAGTACGCAATAATATGCTTCCATACAGCACAACTGCTCTAATTTAAATAACTGTGAGGGGAGGAAATCCAGTGCAGATAAAATGGTCTTTGGCAGCCGTTTGGCAGGAGCGTAAAAAGGGCCTCAGAGCGACGGAGCACACAGTCAAAGTTCCCTACTCTGCCTTGTCAGTGTCGTCTGCAGTTATAAACAATGGCTGGCTCCAGAAGACAGTAACCATCTGTAGAAAGCAAAGCAGCTCTGCAGTCAGACTGACTCAGTGAGAATAAAGGGCACGTCTCCGCTCACATGAAAAATACAGCAACAGCAAGCCAACACTGCAGCTTTAAAAAAAAAAAAAAAAAAGTTTTATTTTATGCAAATCTCTCATGACTGAGTGGGATGTAGGCCGGCCGCTCGTTCGGAGTAGCTTACCAAAACATTTGATAGAGTAGCTTAATAAGTCTCTCTTGGCGGTGCACAATAAAGGCGCGGAGACATGCAGGTGGAGGAGATCGGCTCCTGGCGAGGCGGCTGGATTCCGGCTGAGCTGGGACCACCTTAAGCGCATTAGCTGCAGCCCCCCTCGGTGCAGCGCTCCCAGTATGTGGTGCTACCAGCGCCGGCGCCGAGTTTCTTCCCCTTAATCATTCAGTGACAGCGAACCAGGCACGCACACCTTCACTTCCTCCTGCGCCCAAACACACGTTTACTGAGGGAGTTTTTAAAACTCTGCTCGCTATTAGTCAAGTGTGCTCAGCCACTGACACAAATCAAAACACGGAGGCCTCACATCAGGTAGTCGTGCACAAAGAAGAAAATAAATGATTGTTTTCAAATATAACTCTCAGGTCAACAGTCTGAGCTGTTTGTGAGTACTGAACTCTGTAAACCGCGGTTAGGGTGTTGAATAAATATCAAAAACTGAAAAAAATTAAACTGGATAATATTTGGAAGCAAGTGCAGCTGCAAAAAAACATGACCCTTGACCTGAAAAAAAAAAAAAAGAAAAAGAAGGAAACCTGAGCATCTGAGCTTAAAAATTGAAAACAGATATTTGAAGTTGTAGTTGTGATACTGCTTCAGATAAGTTTAAGTATTTCTGGTACATGTGATATAATATGTAATATGTGATATAATCATTTTTATTGGAGGAATCCTGGTTTTTGATAGCTGAAGCACATGGAGGTTTTATTTCATGACATTTTTCAAAGCACCTGGAAAGGCAGAGAAAAACACAATTCCTCCCTTTTGTAAATGATCAAGAACTTTTTCATTTTTTTTAAAAGAACTTTTTTTAAAGTAGTGTACTTTAGTATCCAGATATTGTCCACTACAAACGTTCTGATTAACTTTCTTATTCTTATCAGTTGAAACCTGGTGGTATTTGACAAAATTAAAGAAAGAATCAAATCAATCAGAGTGTTTTTGAAGTGTGTGTTGGTCCTCCACTTGAGGTTATCAGGAGGGACCAAAGCAATGACTTTACCCTGCATAGTTCTCATTTTCACTTTTAAAGGCAAAATCTTAATAGAAACAAATAGTCTGTAGGTAAAACATCTACTTGTTTCATGAAAGCACACATTTAGTGTGATTTCATCAGTGTGATTAACTCAGAGGAAGATTCCACCAACCGCTCAGAGAATCTGCAACCCCTACTTTCTACTTTTCCCCCTGCACCGCTGAGGATGGAAACACAGCCAGAAGAGGAGGATGAGGTGTTGTTCACGGCGGTGGGATCTGTGACCAATCTGAACCATTAGTCTACCATTCATCACACCACAGAGACACCAACGGACAAACACAGATAAACAGAAAGAGGATTTTGAGGTGACTCATTGCCTTCTGTAAAGCCCGCTCTGTGGCCGAGATGTCATTTCTCTCCATTCACCGGTCGGGAAAAAACATCCTTATCAACAGTCCCAAACAGACGGTCGAAGTAAGAGTAGGCTTTTCTGGATGTAAAGAGGTGTGGAGTCATTTTGGGGGCAAAGTGGGGGGAATGGTTGTGAGGCTGGTACCAGATTTTACCCCCCAATGTAACCTTCACAGTATTTGATGTATGGCTAAGGCCCTCTCTGCTGTTTTTCTCTTTGTAAAATAGAGCCTCTCTCTATGTAGTTTTTTTTTTAAAACACTATCCCAGATCTTGCTGATATTAATCATGGGATATAAAACTGTAAAAACTGACCTTTAATAATCAAATTTACCACCACTATTCAGAAATTTCACACTAATCGTTGTCACCAAAAAATAGTTCTCAGTTGAAAAGTCCAACACTCATTGGGAGTCAACATGTGGAATTTCTCAAATCAGGTAAGAAGATGTTCTCTGGTCCAGAAAGAACATTTCCAAATGACTGAAGAAGGGTTCACATTTGCAGTTCACATTCAGGCTGTAATTTTTAACACTCAATGAAAAGACAGCATGTAAGATGCTTCTGGGTCCGGGACAATGCTGGTTTAGCCGCTCTACGGCACACAGACCAGGAAAATGCTTGGGTTTGGATTGCAGACTTCATACTTCCACCAATAAATCATAATTTAGACAGCAATTTTTCAAGATTTGTTTTACTTGACCTAAAACTGAGAAAATTTGAATACAGTCTGATTACATTTGGGTCATCATTTAAACTGTGTTCTTACCTCCTGTTTCCCTCCTGTGGTAATCAATGGAATCGAACAGCCATCCATCTTCACTGTGCTTATACTGAGGAATGATTCTTCCAGTGAACCATCAAACCTTCTCATGAAATCACCTCAGGACAGGAGGACCAAGCGCTCCCTACTGGTGCAGATCAAAGCTACTGGTTTCAGAAACGAAGAGCGCCTTACATCAGGCCCCACATTAATGCTTCCCACAGCTGCACACATATCCTTACATCAGTCCCACAAAAGGGACTCAAAAGGAGAAACTGGCCTTCAAGGATTAAAGCAAAGAGACCAAAAGAAAGAAGCAGGGGAACAGAAATACTACAGTGAAGGGTATCGAAAACCTGGAGCTGGTGTAATGACTCCAAATGGGAAATCTTTGGTCGGAGCCGTCGTGTCATGAGATTCAGAGACAAACAGATGGTGTGAGGCCTGCTGCGAAGCGTGGAGGAGGAGTTGTGACCGTGTGGGAGGTCCTTTCCGGAGAGGCTTCTGGACACTTATTCAGAATGGGAGGAATTACTGTACAGAGCCTTCTGTCTTCAGCGGCGCTCTGAACTTCTTTCATACAGAACAAGCCAGAAATCACCTCCAGGCTCTGGAGAAACCAGAGTGATGGATTTTCTACTCCAAACTCATTCAAACCAGCCTGGAATGGATCATAAAGCGAACGAAAAACAGGGCAGATAATTATGCTGAGCAAACTGATAGAGATGTACATATATATTCTAAAGAGTGTGTAAAAAGTTTGCATTTTCTGTCTGAGCATAGAGTTTATTTTTTTAGCTTGATCCCAGACTGACCATATGATGGATGGATGGATGGATGTTTTGTTCCTGAGTCTTTACACTGCAGTGAAACAATAATAATATAAACCTATAATAAAAATTTGATCGCAAGAAGCAAAGCTGTCTCCTTCAAGAGTTGATCAAATGAAAAGAAAACTGGAAGGTGCAACTTTTGTGTAAATGTACCGTAACTGCAATTTTCCAGGTTGAAAGACACTGAGATGTTTCGGGGATTTCTGCACTGTCATGTGATCAATATCTCTCCATTTGATTCTTCTATATTGTTCTCTCTGAAGTAGTAAGAATATCCGGTCATTAATGGAAATCTTCATATCTGTTGGGAACTGGGAGCAAAGTTTAACCATCACAGTCAGCGCCGTTCTGCATCGAGCTGGATTATATCATGGGAGTTTGTTGCAAATGGTCAAAGTCCGATATAAAGGGAACCCTTCTAGACCGTATTTTGCTCTCCTATACAACCTCCATATTATTTTTTCAGATGGATGAGCTGAATGTTGAGAAATGTAAATGTGTGATTTTATGCGTGAGTACAGATTTACGAGATGATTTATATGCGGCAGAGTGAGTGTACTGCCATGCCAGGCCTTTAGTAGAAGCATTGCATTAAATCATCAAATTAAATGTTTCATATTTCACTTTTGGCTGTTCCTGCTTTGTGCGAGTCCAGCTCGGCTGAGTGTGCATGCATTAGGAGCGAGAGTGAAAGATTGTGTGCGATGTTGTTGGGATGGAACAGTTGGAGATGGCAGACACTCCTCCTGCTTCCTCCTGTCCCAGACTGCAGGAGGAAGCCTCCATCCTCCACACCTCCAGCTCTCCTTCCTTCTCGCCCTCCTCCTCTCCATCCCTTCTTCCGAAGCTCAGTGTCTCAGTCAGACGTTTGCATAATGAATATTGTTTCGTCTGTGGCGGCTCTGTGAAACCCGCAGATTTCTTGTTATTTATTGCGAGTCTCATTTCTACATTTGAATGTTTCGGGACGGTTGAATTGAATAACTGTGCCATGTCCCCGCAGCTCTTTGTTCTCTTTTTCTTCACGGACAGATCTAACACTGCCTCCCCTCACTCCTCTCCGCCTCGCCTCGCCTCGCCTCGCCCCGTCCAACACACACACAGATCCGCTCACACTGTGTCTGGCAGGCAGACCTCCGGCCTGCAGGGCGAGCCCTCCTCCCTGCCTCCCACTGTCTGGATCTGCCACCTCCTCCCACCTCCTCCCCCCTCTTCCCCGGGAGCTGTCAATCCAAAACAAGACTGGTGGGTTGGTGCGGGGGGGGGCGGACGTGGCGGATGGATGGATGTCAAGTGGCGTGTGTGGTTTGGAGGGCTGGCGGAGGAAGAGGAAGCGAGGGGTGTGAATGGACAGCAGGAGGGTTAAGGTCATGTCCCGCTGTGTGCTAAGATGGCACGGCGTCAGGGTGGACGACCCCTCGCACTGACACCGACTTCCTCCATCGCCATCACTCCTCCTCCTCCTCCTCCTCCTCTTCCTCCTCCTCGAGCCCGCGGGCCGTCTGATTGGCTATCGAGGTTAGCGGTTCACCACCAACCACCAGCTGGATGTGAGCGTCATCACACCTCCAGGTCACTGGCAGCATATGGAGGGGGGGCTGGAACCAGTTCACCGGTTCAGCGCTGTGCAGTAATGAACCAAGAGGAAAGGGAAGCATTTGATCAAAGAGCACGGAGAAAAACAGCAGCCTCGGCTCTGGAGAAGTCACAGCACTGACGGTGTATCCATTTTTAAAATCCAGCATTTAGTTAAAACAGAACAAAGACAAGTTTCACAACAGAAAAATATCTGAAAACTATTTCCCCGCTCCGAACAACAATCTTTTCCATAAGAATAAAGGCTTTGCAGAATTTCGTCCACGTTTGTACCCACTTTATCAAAATTAGGGTTGACAAAGTTGGAGTTCACCCTGGCCGACGCACAGAGAAGGGCAGACAACAGCCGGGAAAAGCTTCCAGTCCACAACAGAGCCAACACACAAACACACGATCTGCCACACCAGCAGCCTACTGAGAGTCAGTCATCACCCCAACCAGCATGTCTTGAACCCTGGACTTCTTTGCGAGGTTACAGGGCAAACCTAACCTGGCAAAAGCCAGATTGACATGTGCAGCAACAAATTGCTTCACATGTCAATCTGGGATTTCACTCGGCAGTTCCATTCGGGGAAGGAGGGACTTGCTGTAGAACTCTTTGCGTTCATTGGACGGAAGGACACCATGCGCCCACCTAACCATGTTTGGTTTCAGCCAATCACCGCAAAGAAAAAACCTCTTGCTGATCGTTTTTCAAAGACGCAAATTAGGATTCATCCAAAACAGATTTAATCGCTGTCGGGATATCCATTGTTTTCGCTAGCCAAGCTAATATTGTTAGCAGTCCGTCGCTTCCTGCTTCTGTCAAAGCTTCATGTCCCGCCCTAGACGACGCGTGATTGGTCTGACGGAAAAAAGTCAGAGCCCGAGCACATTAGCGTGAGCGGTGCAAGATGGATTCTCGTGGTGTGTGCGAACAAATACCGCGAGAATTCAGCTTGCCGACAAGGTTAGGGCAAACCACTACACCACCACTCCACCTGTAGATCTGATCATCCGCTATCATTAATAGCACCAAAAATAATCTAAGAAGTCACAAAAATCTACACCCACTTCCTGACAGCGTTCTTTGTGGTCACTTACAGACTATCAGCGTAAACTCAATGTGAGGAAAAAAAACATATAAAGGCAAAAGCATGGTTGCTTCTTTCCCCTCTCTTAATTTACGGAGTCTGAGGTGAAGCGGAAAAAAAGTTTTTTGCCCAAAAAAAAGGGATAGAAGAAAGCCTGAACCAACATCTGTTGACGAGGGAGGAAATTAACATTGGTTAAGAACAGGATATTATGGATAACCCAGTCTCCTCATTAGACAAATTTAAATCAAAGTGCATAATGTGGTGGAATTAAAAACTTATTAAGACAGAGAAAGCAGCCCTGAAGTTGTGTTAGAGGTAGTATTTGTCTTTACTTCTATCCGCCCTCTGACGGACAGCACATTGGAAGCTTCCATGATTAACACCAGACAAAAGTAGCAGAGAACTCAAGTTTATTCCATCAAACACATGGCAGTTATCCAGTCCACCGCAGGGCTAAGACAAAGAAACACATAACCTAGACACGAAACCGATGAATGTAAATCATGTTAGAAGTACCTCGAAATAAAAACCCATATCATGCACAAGAACATGCAAACTCCACACAAAGATCCCGTCAACTAGAAAGTAACAAATTAAGTTGATTATTTAGAAATAAAGGGCAGAAAAAAAAGAAGTTTTCAGATGTGGGAATAACATTGTATGTTAGCGAGATTTAAACCAACATCAGTATGTTAAAGGTGCTGTAGGCAAGATTCGGCATCTCCGCCATCTTGCTTAGGGTTACCTAAGCAAGATGGCGATTTGACTCACCTAAGATGGCGATTTGAAACCCAGCACAGCCAATCCTGTCCTGTTTTCTCTGACATCACGTCCTTATGCAAGTTAAGCCCCTCCCACAAGAACGTGCGACGAACGCCCCTCCACCAATCACAGTTAGAGCCTCAGGGGCTCTTCTGATTGGTCAAAGATACCGGGAGCTGTCGAGATTCCTTTTCAGCTCAGAGCAGAGACAGATGGAATCGCTGCGCCCTCATGGTAGTGCAATTATGCTACACTCCTAAAGGATTATCAATGGATACTCTAACATTTAATCCAAAGAAAACAGAAAAATTAGCATTGACTAGCAAAATCCTGCCTTCAGCAGCTTTAACTTCCAACCAGCTTTGATTTTGTTTATAACACTGTCGTGGTGTTTAATTCCGGAACAAACACTGACCAGATAAATATTCACTTCACTCACTGGCAGATTTTAGAGTCACCAATTTACCTCAAACTTATTTTTCTGGATTGTGTAACAGGAGAAAAAACAAAACAAAATAAAACGCCCACACAAGGTAAAAGTCTCCAAACCAAGACTGGAGAAGTTATTATTTAGAGGCACAGCTTTACTTATAGGCTAACTATCAGAACAAATGAGTAAAAGAGTGAAGAGTCCCTCCAGCCTGGTCAGCATCTCTCACACCGGTGTCTGCCAGTATTTGTGGCGTAACTGATTGAAACAGAAATATGTGAGAAGCCTCTACTAAGCAATATTTACAGGTTTTGGAGCCGCAGATGCTGCCGTCCACACTCTCTTCCTCAGGGAAGGACTTTTCTAATTCAGCAAGACCATTCTGGACATTGTCCAACTGCATGGCTCCATGATAAAAGAGGCCAAACTGACCTGCCTGCAGTCCACACCTTTCACTCACTGAGAATAGTTGACACTTTAAGAAACCCAAAATATGACAATGGACACTCGGGTCTGTTCAGGGGCTGAAATTCAATATCGAGCAAGAATGGGAAAATGTTTGACTTTTTTCTCTCTCTTTTTTTTTTTTTCCTTTTTTGCTTTCAAAACTGGAACAATTGATTTCCTCAGTTTCCAAATGCTTCCAGCTTTATGTTTAAAGAAAATATGATGCAACCGTGGTGAACATGCTGCTACCCAAACCAAACATGTCGCTGGTATCAAATCAGAAATTCAACACTTGTTTGTTTTTTTCAGCCCTTCATCAAATATAATCTTAATAAGATGGATGCAATTCTCTGCTCTGTATTCTTGTCGTTTTTTCACCCAACTTTGCTGTATTTGGAGTTATGGTCAGTGCAGACAGCATTGGGGGGTTCAACCAAGTGTGTGTGTGTGTGTGTGTGTGTGTGTGTGTGTGTGTGTGTGTGTGTGTGTGTGTGTGATAGTCAGGAATAAGGTGAAATTGCAACTGTAGATTAAAACAGGTTTGATAATGAATGTTTCTACCTCCACATGAGAGTAGATACTTTTACTTCTGTGAACCACAAACATCCAGACTGAGTTTTATTCCTAAAACTAATGAAGATATTCATTTAATCCAGCATTGATTTATGGGTTATTGCTGAGCGTCAGTTGAGTGTTGAGTGGCAGCTGACTGCTGATCCCATGTGGCCGATGGCAGCTGGATCCACAGAGACCTTACTGTCTTTCATGGCCAGAGCTAGTAAATGAAATGCTAATCCTTCAGACTATACTGAATGCGTTGCACACCTAATCACTGTTTGCATGCTGTATGTTTCTACACAAAGATGCTAATATTTTCTGGATAAGAGGCAAAACAGTACTAATGGAGCTATCTATCTGCTTTGTGTACATCTGTGTTCCCTCAAATGATCTGTGATGCTCCGAAGGCGAAGGAAAGAGGAAAAAAAAAAAAAAAAACAACAATATTCAGACATACACATATAGAGCTTAGGAAATATTTTATTGTGCTTTAGTTTAATTAATCATCATGATCATAGTAGTCACCAACAATAGAAAATCTTCTTTATCTCTTTTTTAAATCGTTCTTTTTAAACCCCACCTCTTCTCCTTGGCCTTTACCACCATGTAGGATGCTGGTACTCATTTGGATTTTGTCTTTTAGGGTTTTTATTGTATTATTTATTTTTGTGTACAGTACTTTATGTCCTCATGGTTGTTTTTAAAGTGCTCTATAAACAGAGATTGATTAAATTGGACAGATAAAGGAATGGGTAGTAAAATGATAAAGTTCTAACTCTACACTTTGTTCTCTTGAATTATTGTTTAATTTCCACCTCCTTAAAACAATATTATAAGAAGCCGTTTTCTATTTCCTGTCTTTCTGATAAAAAAGAACAATGTACAAGGGAACAGAAAAGATCCAGTGTAAAAGAAACTAAAACACTGATGGGTCGTTTCATCATTGCAGAGTTCCTGTACATCAAGTTCAACTTCAGACTAAAGTCCAAAGGAGGGTTTTTCTAAGGAAACCCAGAAACCCAGACCTGCACAGGCCTCTGATATGGGTCAGAAGATGATGTATTATTCCCTACACAACTTGGTCGCTGTCGTCCAAACACAGAACCGAATGAGCCCAGTCAGATAAATCGCTCTTTAGTCGGGCGTTTAACCGTAAAGACTGAACGCTTCCCCACATGCTCTCCATCCATTGATTGGTGTGGATATTTTGTTGGCAGCGGCCCGTGAAGGGGCGAGTCCCCTTCCAAAGACCTTTTCTGATGACGACCAGCGGTCCCCGAGGGGTTTTGCGGACAGCTCCGCTTTGGCAGCGGCTCCAGCCGGGAGTCCCCGGAGACGGAGGGGACGGCAGCTGCTGCGGCAGGACCAAACATCTGGCGGAGACAGGTAGGAAAGTCAAAGTCTTGTCCGGAAGGTTGTTAAGGAGACACGGCGGCGCCGAGCACGCCGTAAGATGGAGCTGTCATTGTTAACAGGATCTGCAAACAGCGCGGCGCGGCGCTCCCCAGACGTAGGAGTCATCTGTATCGTTCTTTCAAAGTGCTGCTGAACATTTCTGCAATGATGAAAGACACAGCGGTTTTGATAGGAGGGCCTGCGGGACTGTGTGAGGCTGTGTGAGACTCTGCTGCACAGTGCATGCATAGTGGCAGCCGGTGTGTGAGCCTCTGGATTTTTTTTTTTTTCCAGCTGCCTGTCTGCTGCACTTCAGCTGCTGCATTTCAGCTTATTTCCCCAAGAGCAATCAGTCAGAACATTTAGTTTCTTTTCAAGCGTATTTTTGAACCTCGGCGGACCGTCTGCGCCTTTCAGATCCCGTCTGAGTCAATAATGTCGCGTGAGAGTCATCAGAGTCACTTGAAGGAAGGTGTGATCTGTTGTGAGCTAAAGCCTGCGATATCAAACAGAACGAGGACTTTAACGATGTACTTGAGAGAAATAAAATACGCACTAGCTTGTTGTGAGTCAATTCCTCCTGGATTTCTTTTTCACTACCATCAGTGTTAATTCAACACGGCCCTGTGATATTAGCCTGGATCTGAGTGAACTATACAGCAAAAATGATTGGAGAAAAAAAAAACAACAACAAAAGAAGGATATTTGGCAGTATATTTAAACAAGAGGCTAAAATAAAACAAATATGAAGATATAGGGAGCTATGGGGGAATGTTTGAGTAGTAGTGTATTCAGGACATTTTAACTGAGGCTGCAGAGATAAAAGGCATTTTTGGTGCACCAGTTAAAGTCATTGGCATTCAAGCACCAATCAGCAGTTTGGGGAGATACGACACTAAACCAAGTCATATTAGCAACCGCAATGTTTTACAGTCAATTTGATTTTTTTCCAACAATTTACTGTTAGTTTTATAAATGCTCTGACAGGAAAACACTGCACATATCAGAGTCCATCGCTTTCAATTCAGATACAAACACATGTGAATACATGATAATCTGGAGTTAAAAAATTGGCAGATGAGACCATCTGAAAACCACATGAGCACAAACCACAGCCAAGAACCACCGATCCATTCAGCTGGGCTCGGGATTACTGTGAAAAGAGTAATATGTTCATTAGTCCACATTGTGTTTTGAAGTCACTATAACCAAATAACAGGGGAACGAGAGCCGGTTGGATTTGACCTACCAGTGAGATTCACTGTGGTTTTATTAATCCAAGTCTAATACCCTTAAAAAGAAAACAAATGAAGCAAGAATAAATGATTTTCGATGCTGTTGCTAATATCTCAGTAACAGTCAGACAGAAAGTTATGAACTGTTGTTCTCTTTCAAAGCCTTCACCTAATTCAGAGAAGCCTCTGGATATGCCTCATGTTATGTCCAATAGTTTACATTTTAATGAATTTCTTGTTTTTACTTATATTTTTATGTTTTTTTCATGTAAAGTAAAACACATTTTGTCAGTGTGCATGTCCCCCCAAAACTGATTTTAGCACAAATATAAATTAATATTCTGTGTTTTGATCATAATTTCAATGGTTATTCCTGCAAAACATGAAAGCAAATTTAGATTTAAGTCACCTTTAAACCATAACACAAAAATCAAAAGGAAAAAAGATTTAGTTGTGATTTAGTTTGCCTCAACAAGGCAAATTCCCAATGATGAGGCCTTTTTTTTCTCCTGAATGAATGATGGAATGATGTGCAGAACGATATAAAATTCATTATCTGTTTTCACACTAATGTTTGAAAGCAGATGTTTGTTGAATCTGTAACGATAAAAATCCAACAGCAGCTCACATGAGCATGAGCGGCATTTCAAACAGCTGGAATCTCAGTCCGTATCTGTCCGACCACCCTTCATCTAAACCCTCTTCTCGGCATGAAGGTCATGAGGAGTCAGAGTCAATCAAGGGCGGATTGAAGAACATGCAAACTCAACGCTGAAAGACTTAAACAACATGACCTCGTTCTGTGGAGCTGAGGGTGCCGACCACTGCACCACCGTGCCCCTTCAGTCTAATGCAGTTGTTGTGCATGCTGATCATGCAAAATACAAGATTTAGGTAAAATGTTGCAACTCTGTGACGGTCTGCAGCTGAAACCAGGGTGAATCTGGCAAAATCTGTCCGCCATTGTTGTCACTGTCTGCTGATGTAGTGTTTGATCTTCGACCTGATAGTCTGTGGCTTTTAGCATAATGTGATTTTCAAACAATTTTGGTCTCACTGCTAATGAAAATAGCCTTAATTGGTGCCAGAGAGAAATCTCCAAGCATCGAGATAATTCAGCAGAAGGAGGGATGTGTTGATTAAAGGGAGATAAATTCTTCCACCCTTCCCAGCAAATCACACCCTGGTTGAAAAAAATTAATAAATAAATAAATAAATAAATAAATAAAAAAAATAGTCAGGTCTGATATGGATTTTATTCAACAGCACAAATGAGGCCACAGCTGTGTGGATCTATGCTGCTGGATCCATGCACAGATTGTCAAAATGTCAGTAAACACACAGAAAATAATAATTTTTGCATGAAAAGTGTTGCTAAGAAGCTGTGAGCCGTTTCTTAATACCTCAGGAGACGCACTGCAGCACCTCTGAAGTGACAGGATTACAGTACACTCACTGGAAAATCAGCATTTGAAACAGTGGGGGAGCAGATACAATAAAGAAGAACAAGGTAATAGATTGAATAATAAATAAAGAAGTCTTCCGATTTATTACAAAATTGCACACAAGACATATGAGACTTCTTCTGTTCAAATATATTCATAGATTGTGCAGCTCTAATGAGTGATTTGGGGTAGATATCTTTTAATTGTTTAATGTTTTTGTTGGAAAAAAAAAAACCCTAACAATCAGCAACAACTTATTCAAAGGAGAGTATTTCATGTACATCTTAAAACGTGTCTGGAGGGGATCTTTAACCATTTTTAATGCTGCGACACATGTGGTGTAGCAGAAAGCGCCGAATGTGCCCCGGAGACGACGCACGACTCATTGGAACTTATTATATATGATTATCAGTCTGATACAGCAACAGAAGTACAATCAGGAAAACACTTGTGTGATATCCTGGAGGACCTGAGAAGTTACTTTAAGCTCAGCAGAAACTTCAAATGCTCCGAGCGGAAGCAACAGCTCATGCAAGACGTCTGCCAGCAAAAACAGCTTGCATACAAAAAGATAAAGTTCAACTCCAGGCGTTTAAACACTCTGCACTTTGGTTAATGATTTCTAACATCATTTGTGGCGATGTCAGGGTCTCCTAGCTTTCAGCCCATCCTAATATCGTTGCCGGTCAATCCTCTTCCAGCCATTTTTTTTTTTTTTTCATTCTGCCCGCCCTCGTCAGTACTTACCACTCCGCACTCTGATGGAGAAGTTCCACAGGAGGTTGCTGAGCATACAGTCCTAACAGAATCCCTTTTCAAATTAAATTTAAATGACCCCCTCAGCTCATAAGCAGAGGCTCTCCTGACAACTTAATTCATAATTCAGTGCTGAGCCAGGGCCTTGAGGGCCGTAATGGCGGCCTAAATGGAGGAGAGATGCCACTAAATGGGCTGTTTGTTTGCACCTAAACCTCTTTACAGGCCACAAGTCCACAGCTCAGCACTGTGGTGGAGAGAGGAGAGAGGGAGGAGGCAGAGAGGAGGTGGAGGAGGAGAAAGGGTGAGGCGGAGAGGAGGTGGAGAGGAGAGAGAGATAATAGAGAGGAGGTGGACAAAGGAGAAAGGGTGAGGCGGAGAGGAGGTGGAGAGGAGAGAGAGATAATAGAGAGGAGGTGGACAAAGGAGAAAGGGTGAGGCAGAGAGGAGGAAGAGAGAAGGTGGAGAGGAATAGAAGAGGTACAAGAGTGTAGGTGGAGGAGAAGAGGAAGCAGAGAGGAGAAAGAGAGGAGGTGGAGAGGAGGTGGAGGGCTCAGTCAATTCTCTGACCGCCTGCTTTCCGGTTTCGGGGCGTCGCTGATTCTTCGCCACATCGAGGTTTCAGGAGGTTTCAGCGGCGTCTCAACAAGGCGAAGAGGTACAAGCATCACTTAATGGCAGAGAGAATTCCGGACTGTCACACAGCGTTCAGCCAGTAAGTGAGCCTAAAAGGAAGCCGCTGGTGCAGAATGAGAAGAAGGCGGCAGACGAGGGGAGGCTGAGGAAGACGGTAATAACAATAGAAAACAACTAAAGGAGGTAGAGAACCGGCTGCAAAACACTGAAGGTCTTCTTTGGATTAAACGAGGGGAGTGCAATTATATTTTTTTTTTCTGAGAGATCTTTTAAAAAAAAGAATAGTGTTTTGGGGGACCGAGTTTTAAATTGAACCCATTTCTGCTCAAAATCAATACAACTGCTACTAAAAGGCCGTGTGTTTGGTATCCTTACCTTTGACTTCAGTAAATAAGTTCTTCGATGTTCTAATCTTGTTAAAAAACTTTCATTTCTGCTTTGACCTGACATAGATTTTGTGGGTTTGCAAGTACAAAACAGTGAAAATGGGTAAAAGCACCAACACCCACAAGCACAAACTATGGACTTTAAAATAAAAAAATAAAAACAGCCCCTTTCAAAATGAAAATAAAACAGCTTGCACTGTAAACATCATTTATACTTTTTTTCATCATGAGAAACAAAAATGGCAGCAGTGGACGTACACGGCCCGGGTCTGCTCTGAACTGGGAAAGGGATGCTTGTTGACTGCAGATTCTGCAATATTCTAGAAATCACCAACAGCAACACCCAAACAGCACAATATCAGTGATCTACTGAAAGAGAGGAGACACTGTTGTACTTCCTATCCTTTCTTTTGCAAGAATTTCTTGTTAAACACTTGTCTTAAATGATTCTGTTTGAATCATCTATTTGTATACTGGGTGGCCAGATAAGCTGCCAGTCAGGACGAATCAGGCTGAAGGTAGTTTTGAACCTGGAGGTAAAAACACCGGCCTCAAACTGAGTTTGGTTCAGAGGCTCCAGGTCAGACTTGACCACATCAGGCTCCATATGTCTCAGTTGGTGGAACAATCAACCTTCTAATCACAACATTGATTTGATTCCCAAGTTTGTTGTAGTGTTGATGTGCAGAGGTGTCAAGAAAGTACTTTCCCATGCCATATTTTTGTTGTGCCCAGTCAGTTAACAAAGGGCTGGGCTGATTTGAATCACCTGCAACAAACAGTTCTGGGCCCAGGTGATCACAATCAGCCCAGCTCTTCGAGAACTGACTGGGTACATGGAAAACATGGCATGGGAAAGTACTTTCTTGATACCTCTGTTGATGTGTGGAATGTTGTGGAACGACTTCCATGAGAGTGAGTGAATGAATGTGACTGCTGGTTAAAATGTGCTCCATAAATCACGTCCATGCAGAACGGTTTGGTCTTCACATGACTGGAGTTTTAAAAAGAATGAACATTTCCTCCTGTATTTAATCCCAAAAAAAATCTAAATGGACTCACATTAAATTTATTGTACAACACTCAACAGGAAGTGCAAATCCTCAAGAAAAATGAACTCATTTGGGACTATCTTCATAGTGTTTCTGTTAGACTAATACTGGGTGATGCACCATAAAACCTTCACCCTCACAGTGCTGCTGTTTAGGGGGAAGATTCTGAATAGTATTTATGTTTATTTAAAAAAATAAATCTGTTTGTAGTGTTCATGCTATGTGTGATTTCCCTATGCCCAGAGGCCTGACGTTTGACACAAGTGAGCAATTGTTGTAACGCAAATATAAAAATCTCTCATCTCTCTCTCTCCCTAAAGCCTTCTGTCCATGACTGCTGACTTACATAAAACTTTTATTTCTGATTTGAAGCTCCTATATTTGCAATGTTTTGCAGGACTGTGATTTACTTGTTGTGGTGTAAAGTTGATGAGTAAAGCAGGCAGGTAGAGGAGAAAGAGGGGGAAACACTCGAGCAGGGAAAACCTAGAAGCAAGAAAACTTTATTCATAGGCATAAGGCAATTATTTTTCTTTGAAGTGAGCTGAGACACCATCTTTGACTTCAGTGTTCAGTTTCCTCTGGAGAGCTGCAGCAAACCCGCAGGCAGCCTCGTATTTCTGCACTTCCAGTTACTTCACACCCAACTTGTCAGGAGGGTTTTGGGTTCGGTGTCTACAACAAAATGTACGGTGGTCTCAAATCCAGCGGATTTGCAGCTTGGCAAATGTACCAGCGATTTAACTTGAACTTGTCAAAAGCAGCAGTTGTTACAGTAACAAATGAAACATCACTATTTCACCTGATCTTTTAATGTATGAGTTTTCTAAACATACGACTTGTCCAGCTTTCGCAGTGAGGAGATACTGGAGGAGCTACGTTACTACAGCAGCTGGATCCTTCAGAGGAGCGATGGTGAGAAAAATGTGAAAAGGTTCTAGCTGAATGAAATGTTGGACTTCTACAAACTTTTATTTGTCATAAATTTCACTTTCTTTTACAATACAACAAATAGTCTGACAATTCTACTCACTTTCTTTTTTAACTTTTAGTCTGCAGCAAACTTGCAAGCAAGTTAAAATTTTAGCAATCCAGCACTTCATGTGTGTTTTACAGGTAAAAATAACACCATGACTTACATTTAATGAGTGTTTAACATAGTTTAGACCCTGTTTACATGGTAAACACCACATTGCCTGCTGCATGTTTTTACCAGCGTGGAATGCAGAACTGCAATTGGTGAATGAAGTTATTCAATACATCTGAGCTCTACAGCTAATTACTCTGCATTTGGCAAAATGCATCATGGGAGATTATAGGTCACAAAGACATAATTTGAAATTCAACACAGAGAGTGTCTTACAAAAAAGTCAGCAAACAAAAGTCATGGTGAGACCTGTGGAAATGACACCAGCATGTCTCGTGAAGACTGAACTCGTTTTCATATGTAAACATGGAAAAAGACGTCACAATAACCAGCACAAGCATACTCAGAGGTAAAAGTCACATTAATCTGTCTGTTTAAACTCCTCCAAGTATTTTTGCATGATCTAAAACACACACCCAATTATCCATATTCATCAAGGCTGCCAAATTAATTCTGTCACATATGATCCTCAAAGAAGCAAACTGGGATTTTTCATCCTACAGTAACATACTAATGCTTGATCCTGTTTTCATACAACCTTAGTCAATCTGCACCACAAAAGTTGAAAAGTTTTCTCCTAAAACATCCTCCATTGCCCCTGGTACTTTGTGTTTGATGTTCTATTAAATCTACTGCTGACATGTTGACACAAATTTAAGTCAAAGATGGTTTATTTATTCAGAAAACACTTTTCAAAAAGTTCAAAGATGCTTGACAGATTTTACTAAAAATTCTTGAAACACGATTCATTATAAAGACAAAACAAAAAAAGAAAACACAAAAAGTATTTGAAACATTTTAAGAATTTCATAAATGAAATATTGGGTTTGGTGTTGAGGTTTTCTAAAATGATTTACGGTGTGAGATCCAGAGTGAAGAGGCTGTGTCCCTAACAGGTGGAAAAGTATGAATGGATGAAGGAAACATCTAAAGATGAGGAGAAGCAGTTTATGTGAAGATTTAATTTTGTGTTTTTTAAATCTTGTATTGGAGTTTGTTTCGGGAAAATGATACTGCTTGTCCAAGACACAGTGACAGTGTCCAGGATATTCTGGCATCTTTCAGTCTTTCAGAGCTTGGAAACTGTTATCTGATGGAAACTATAGAAAGCTTCAATCCAACATAAACCAATTAGCTCTGAGCTGAGTCAGGCTGAATTGATAACAGCACCTTGTTCTGTTACATTCTCTTCAATCGGAAATCAGGAAGCTGTTGAAATGACCACGAGCTCTTCGCCAACAGATATATATCTTCATTAGATCCTCAGACGAAGTAGAAGTGAAGTAGAAGAAGAAGTGGGCGCTAACAGCTTTCGACCCTGAAGGCGACACGGGTCAGCTTGTTTCCTGATGCCTGACTGAAGCATCACATCCGGGGGAGGCATTTTGACAGCAAAGTCGAAAATCTGTCCCAAAATGCCTTCAGAGACATTAACTAAACCACTGAGCCCAGCGCCAGAGCTGGAGGGCAGCGGCAGGCTCAGCAGGTAGCCCCTGCCTCGACTCCTCTAACATGAACAACAATGAGAAAGACTGAGTGCAAAAAGTCATGATTACATGTTTAAAAATTAAACATCATTCAAGAGGCATATTAAATTATATTCCCACTTTCTGCAATGTTTCCCACACTTTCTTTTAAGACTGTTATTTTACATTTTAATTCAACTCCCTTCAAAGTCGGCTACCGATAAGAGGATTAAATGAATGACCTGTAGGCGTTTTTTTTTTTTAAGTTGTTTCTGTCTTACTAAGTCCCAGAAAAATAAAGACAGGTCCAAACTGCAGCTCTGGAAGAACATGGCAGACCTCCTGTCAGCCTCATGGTGGAATCACCGACTGGGCGGGACGCTCGTCAGAAGACGACGTAAAAGCAACACAAGGCCATTTCGCTCGGTGTTGACAGGAAGAACAGGCACTTAGTGCGCTATGGAGGAGTCCTTGAGTCCGGTGGCGGAGTTCACCGATTTAATCCCTGGTGAAACAGCAGCTCATGTCACGGCTCCGTCGCTTTACCACACACACTCTAAAAGCCTCCGCGGATGAAAAAAAAAAAAAAAAAACACGACTCGGAAGTAACACACAGACATCAGATGCAGCAGATCGTGATGGTATGAACAAAAAAAACCCCTGTGCTTTTGTAGTATTGAGCACAATGCTAAAGTTACACTAAAGGCAAGAAAAACTCCTCCTAGTTGCTCGAAAGTGTATATTTCAAAACACTCCCACCTAGTGTCACTCTCTGGTACAGGAGGCCTTTAATATCCTTCCTCATGAAAGGTTACAAGCTGTGCTAAAGGGTAAAGACCAGTCGTTTCTAAAGGTTTAGACACTTTTCCAAGATTATATACCTGCATATCTAAAAAGGAATCTGCTTGTGACGGCCAGACAGTTTTCTGAATGGAATAAAATCTCCCACTGTAACTCTTAAAATCGGGAGCAGAAAGAGAGTCTGATGGGCTACTGATAGACTGACAGATTACCATCAACTCATGATTACATACTGCAGGCTGGAGACATGCTAGAGATGCAATTTAATTTAATGTAACCTTTTAGTTAATTTTTTTTTCAAATTATTATTATTATTACTATCATTTTTATTGTTATAATAATCGTCTTGGTTAATTTGACTGTTCTGCATCTCTTATCTGGATATCATACTACTTTCATACTTGCAAATGATAAAATGTGTTTAAAACCGTAAAAAAGACCATCAAACACGAGCACAGGAGAAAGGTTTGGAGGTAAACCGATTCTTTCCCATCTACGAGAGTTGGGTAAGTGAGAAAAAATAGGCACGGGATTGCAATAACACAGTAGGTTTTGGTGGTAATTAAAAGAAAAAAAGGCACTTTCTCTTCCTGTCATCTTTCTTTAGCATCTCCCAAAACATTCCACTGAGCCTTCCACATTAAAATACCTATAGTGCCACATCAGGAAGTGTAGAGTACATTAAATGGGCTATTATACTGGTTCCTTCTCTCCTCCATTGATGAAGACTACAGGCTCTTCACTTATTCAGCTCCTCAATGGCTTTATGACTCAAATCTGAAAAGCACTTAAGGAAAGTGTCACAATAGCTCATGAGTTTATTTGATGACTTCAACCTGCCAGAATAAAACATGGTGGCCTTTTTCATGTGAGGAGTCTCACCCAGAGCTCATTCAACAGTTTGGCTACTCCTGATATTTCTCTATACAGTGCATTTCACTCTTAAATAGAAATACCAATATGGGCAAAGCACAATATACACTATTTCAAATGCATTTTTGCTTGCTTCACTTTAAATTTCTCAATGATTTATTGTATTGTATTCATTTGCCGTTTGTCTTCTAATTTCTCTTTGTTTCTATGATTTTATTGTAATTTTATTTTCCTTTTTCTTTGTGAATTGCCTTGTGTGTGAACGGTTCTATACAGATAAACGTGCCTGGCCTCGCCTGGCCTTGCTGATAATGTTGCAGAGATCCTTGGATGCACATTCAGCAGTTAACAGCCAATAATCTATGACTGCATTTCCTGTCCAATAAACGTTAAAAACACTCCGAGGTGCAGATTGATGACTGTGTAGCAGTGATGTCAAACTCATTTTAGTCCAGGAGCCACATACAGCCCAGTGTGGTCTCAAGGGGGCTGGACCAGTAAAATGAGAGCATAATGATCCTATAATTAACCACACATCCTCATGTGTCCATGCCATTCAGTGCAAAGAGGTCTGACAGTGTTCACATTCAATAGAAATGCATCACACAACCTGTGAAAGTTGAAATTTTGAAAGACGTTCAAAAATATTCTATGTTATAGTATAGAATGAATCATTTGCAACACACATTTTTTTTCTTGTGATTTACAAAGCTCATGTCTAAAGATCATGCAGTGTTTGATAAACGCCTTTTTTTTTTCTTATAAGTGAATTAGACAAACCATGAAATGGCCTATGCTTAAAAAACAATTTGTATAACAACAGTAGCAGACTATAGAAAAAAAATATTTACCAGGTTCTTGGAATTAAAAGTCCAATTGAAAGACTATATTATTGGAAAAACTGGAAATGTGCTTGTTTCAGCTCAGTTAGGTAACGCGTGTCATTAACGTATCAGCGAAAATCTGCTTTACTCTCATCTCCAGTCACACTCTTAGATGTTACTCATTAAAGACAGAAATACACAAGAACATTTTTATTTATGTAAGACTGATGTTGTGTATGCGCTGTGTGACTGACATAATGGCTGTGGCCAGTTCAGGCTGTTGATAAACCTGCAGAGATCGAGGTTATCGAAGCCCTCCCTGCTTAAATATACGGTAAGTTGGATTCATGTGATTGTTTGGTCTCTTTACATTTTCCCTATTTTTATTGATTTACTTTTTGGAGATTGTTATGATGCGTCATTTACCATACATGTGGTGATGATTTTAGCGTGAGATTTTGAAGCAGTTGTCGTCGGGGCTGGTGTTTATTGAGCTGGCAGGCCCAAACGTCCTGACTGTGTCGACTGGATCTGGCATCCCTGAGAGCAGGCGAAGTCCAAGGCTGGCGGTGTCATTTCAAATACAACAGGCCGCCACTTGGCAAACCTCCAGCGAGAAAGTATCGACTCAGGAGGCCTTCACACCGGAGCTCTCAGGTGGGAAAGCTCACCAAGCAGGGGAACTCCGGTCCATGAAACTGTTGGTGTCCTTTCACTTGAGAGAGATGAAGCTTGTTTGCAGTGGGGAATGCTGGGGGACGGTAAAGGAAAAAACAGAAAACAAATCACAGACTATGAGATAAAGCACATGGTATATTTAGAATAGAAGAAAAACAGTTCTTGTAACTAAAGTGTAGACAAATAAGAATTTTAACTCAGTAGCTGTTCTACATGCATTATGTAGACCAGTGAGGGACCATCCTTTAAGACTGTCCACTAGGTGGTTAAAGTGGATTTGTGCTGACACAGCAGTTCTCTAGTCTCCTGCCCCAATCAGTCTGACATGTACAATAGTAGATATATCTCTTAAATACTGTTTTTGCTTTGCTTTAACAGCTTCCAAAGCTCTTTTATTTACACTATAATCCCATTCAGGAGAAGATGAGGAATCACAGCTGCAACATTCCAACTGAGTGATTACCAACTGAGAAACAACCAACTGAGAGACGGCAAACTCTACCAACTGAGCCGCATCTACCACAGGAAGCAGTAATAGCAGTAATAGTATGGATAAAATCATACGAACAAGGAAAAAAAACAATAGCTAAAAGGGCGAAAACGGTTAAAACAACTACAATCACTAAAATATGTAATTCAGCTGAAACAACTAGAAAAGAGCTTCAGACTTTGGATGAAGTGAGAAAAGCTTAATAGCTACAATTAGTTAATTATCCTAAAAATGTCTGTAGAGTGAAACAGCTAAAACTTTGGCCTAAGGTGTGGAAGTGTGGGAAGATACTTATGCAAATTCACAGCAAAGACTTGTTATTCTCCAAGAAAAAAACAAAAAAAAAGGCAATTAGAATTGTCCCCAAGGTTGGCTTTCATGAACATACCAATTCGCTATTCCTACAATCAGAAACTTTCAAAGTTTCAACTTTCTTGTGGAGTTTAAAACTAAAACAAAGCAAAGAATAATTTATTACCCCATAATATTCAAAACAGGTTCTGTGAAAGAAAGAAAAGTTTCAATCTGAGCGGGGAGTTCCAGTTTAGAATTCATAAGTCCATGCCATCTTGAAAAGTTTCTGCGTCACAATGAAATTCAGGAGAAACTTACCTGTGGATCCTAGACAAGGATAAAATAACTGAATTCAAAGGGACACATAAAGAACTGATTCTGGCAGGGTACAGGATTTGGAGATGGCAGGAGGGTTGTTTGTTTATGGTGCTGCATTGAGTGATGGGGGTCAGGGGCCAAAAGTATAATCTGTTTTTCTGACCAAACCAACAAACGAAAAAGGAAAAAAACGGCTCAATTTTCCTTTTTTCGTTTTCAACCAAAAACGAAAAAACGCTTTTTTTTCTTTCTCAATTCAAAACCAAAAACGAAACCAACACAAGCAAATTATGGCCGAATTTTGTTTTTTGGATTTTAATTCTTCGTTTTTTCGTTTCAGGTCTCAAAACGAAAAAAACGGAAGGCCCTGGGCTCTCGGCTCTGCCAGCTGCCTCCTGCCGGCCGTGGCTTCCTGGGACCCGGGCCGCGGGGCCGCCGGGGATCCCGGCCGGGGCGTTCCTCTGTCTTCTTCTGGACCAGAACGTGGGCGTCTGCCTGGGGGAGGGGATCAGGTCTGGGCTCTGGGATGGCCGCCGGTTGTCTGGGCTCTGAGGGCCCCTCTGGCCTGCTTCTGGCCTTCGTAGGGGTCAGAGGTCATATATGCATGAACACTATCACTATTACATTTGCATGATCACGCTGATCTTTGATCTTTAATCACTCTTCACATTCTACTTGTGGAATTAGTTAAATTGTTTTCCTGTGGTGGGTTCGACTAATAGTGATCTGTTGCAGGGAAAGGGGGGGGGGAGTAAGATGCCCTTTGTCATACTCTTGTAGTAGTCGTAGTAGTACACTCTCACACACACACATACAGCCAGTCAGCCCTAACACACTCGCATTCTGACACACTCATACACTCTTACCCGCACGCAGACACGCACACACACAAACACACACACACACACACACACACACACACACACACACATACACACACACACACAGCCAGTCAAACCTATTCCAAGCACACTCACATTCCCGCGTCATCCATCCGTCTTGTCCTGTGGGATTGTTATTAATTTTATTATTAAATTATTACTTTCTAACATTATTACAAGCCTAGTAGTGTATGCAATAAATGCTGTGCAAAAATAAAAACACTATTTAACGTAATTTATCTTTTATTACCCATTTATTAATAAGGCTTATAGGGAGTCCATTTAACCCGTGACGGTCAGGGGTCACATGCTTCCGTTTTTTCGTTTTGAGACCTGAAATGAAAAAACGAAGAATTCAAATCCAAAAAACAAAATTCGGCCATAATTTGCTTGTGTTGGTTTCATTTTTGGTTTTGAATTGAGAAAGAAAGAAAACGTTTTTTTGTTTTTGGTTGAAAACAAAAAAAAGGAAAATTGAGCCGCTTTTTTTCCTTTTTCGTTTGTTGGTTTGGTCAGAAAAACAGATTATACTTTTGGCCCCTGACCGATGGGTGTGGTCTAAATGTTGTAGAAAATCAGAACTGTTGACTTCTGTTACACTGACGTGCAGAAATTATTGTTACATTAGGAAAATATGTTTTTTTGAGGTATAAAATGGTCATGGCAAAGATACAATGGAGGTACGATTAAAAAAGCTTTAACTTTTTCGTTTTTTAAAACGGGACTTGTTACATCCTTTTTCTTTATCCTTTGGTTCATTGATTGTTTATTTTGTTTTACGTCTTTAAAATAAAGCGTCAACCAGCCAACCAAGTCAACCAAGTAAGACTTCATGCAGTGGAAAATTGCTCAAACTGCTCTTTAATTCAATTCAATTCCGCTTTATTTATGAAGTGCCAATTACAACATGGTCGTTTCTAGACACTTTTACAGAGAAAACCCAACAGATCCACATGAGCAAGCATAAGCGACTTTGGAAAGGAAAAACTCCCTTTTAACAGAAAGAAACCTTTGCAGAACCAGGCTCAGAGGTGGCGGCTTTCTGCTATTCCAGTTGGGGTGAGGGGACAGAAAGAGAAGGAGATAGGACAGACAGTTTCTTGTATCTACTTACAATTCATATATAAACACAGGGTACATAGGCTACAAGAGGAACAATCATCAATGGCATGTAGCAATACCATGAAATTACATTGAAACAAGAGAAGGAGCAGAACTGGGAGCCAGTTCCACATGGCAGGAGCCCGGGGTTAAGTAAACGCTGACACCCACTGGGTCCGGGTTCCTCGATTAATCAGTGGAGCAGCTGTTTTGATTGATGCCCAATTAGAATTGCACCCATTGAATCCAGGCTGTCTCAGTGGATCAGCCGCGATTGATGTTCTGTCTGCGATCCCTCAAGCACGGCTCTAGTCCACCTAAGAGACAGCCTTTTCGTCCAGGGTTTCGGTGTTCTGACTTTAATTAATAAAATCAGATGAGCCTTGACCTCAGGTATGAACGTTTCTTCAACTTGATGAAGTAGCACTTTAGTTTGAAACGTAACCAGACTGGAACAATGTTCAAGTATTTTTATCATTAGGATGATAATGACAGTCTCACTCTTCATATATATGAAAAAAAACATGGCTGTGAAAAACATTTTGATACAGAAATGTTGGGATTGAACAGACTGGAGAAATATAGAATGACAGCTTTTGGTTTCAGCTGTTTCAGACTGTCCAGTTTACTGTGGACTTGTTAAAGTGGCCCCGGCGATCTTATGTTTATAAACTGTATTACAAGTGCTCTTTCTGCCAAGATTTTCCCACTAAAGCTAATAGTTTGTTCTGTGTATTTGTATCATACTTGAATGGACAATAAACATGAAAATTGTGAACTTTATTGCTTTTGTTGCAGCTGACTGATCACATTCAGTTCTATAAATTCTGATCTGGACTTATCGAAGTCGTGGAGGAAGTGCAAAAAAAAAAATCTAACATTTTTTCATAAAAACTTAGATCAAGGGGAACATTTTGGGAACATCAACAAAAAAGTGTTTTTCCAACTAACAGGGATATTCAGCCTGAATCTGTTGAATTCCTTTCAAGCATCTACCCTATGTAAAATTTTATTGGTAATGCAGCATTATTATTGAGCGCAGCATCCGTTTTTTTCCGCTGTGTCAGCCCACTATAGATTTTTGCTCCAAGGAATGTAACACGCTTAAGGCTTTTCTCATGTGTCTGCAGCAGCATGGTTTACTGTGAATATCAATATCTCACATAAAAGATGTGGAGAGCGAGAGAGACCGCCATGCAGGTCTACTTTAGAAACTCTTTTAGAGCAGAGGAGAACTAAGGGTGTTGCATGTGAGAAAACTCCACAAGACAACGCAAAACTGGTACCACAAGTACCATGAAAAAAATTGTTCAATAGACCTCTGAAGTACTATTGGTTTCTGCAGGTTTTCACTCTGAAGAGCAGCATTTGCTTAGGTGGTTTCATTATAGACATTTTTTTTTAAAACATGGGAATGCAGGAAGAAGGAATCTTCCTGATCCTTTGATTTTACCTGCTGCTTCGCTTTTGGCACGGTGAACTTGAACTGAGCGGCACAGTACTGCAGTGGTTTACACTGTCAACTCACAGCAAGACCTTTCTGGTTTCATCCATTGACTCCAGTGAGGTTCGCATGCTCTCCTTGTGCAAGGGATGACATCTTCAAAAGGGATGTTCGCTCCAGTGGTGGCTCAGTGCCTCCAGCTGGTAGCCGCGCTGGTTTCACTTTGTTTACCGCTCGTGAAGTTAGCTCCAGCTGGAGGCGGCGCAGAGTGATATGAAGGGAGAGAAAATAGTGCCAAGCGTTTACGAGGTCTGACTTTTTTGTGAAAAACGGTTTTGTGATCCAAATATGTCACTCTTTCGAATACATATTGGTTTGAGAAGAAAAACGCTTTATTTTCGGGACCCCAACAAACTTGCCGGACTACTTTCGTCTGGACCAAAACCGGACAGGATCTCTGCTCGCTGGACGCTGTCAGGGGTCAGTCTGTGTGATGGGCAACACTGATGACGGGGATGCTATACAGATTCATGTCAAAAATCCCGAACTATCCCTTTAAGATCATAAATATTGACTCACATAACCATGTTTGACTATCAGTGTTACGGTTTGTGTGGATGTAATATCTCACTGGTTCAGCAGAGGGAGTCTAGAGTTACTTTTTATTTATTTTTTTTCCCCATTAAGTAGTGGGTGGAAATTGACCTTTAGAAAATCACCTGAATACATTTTTCAAGATCTTTTTTTTTTCTTCTATATTTCTCAGACTAAAACAAAAAAAGACAGAGTGAGATGTGAGTATGAGTGTGGAGTGAGTTGGCTGAACAGGTCCGGAGGCTGCGGCTGCAGCTCTGACCCACTGAGTCACTGCACAGCGCGACCCAGAGCGAGTCAGCCGGGTCGGCCATGTGTCACAACACCTCCTCTGTCTTCACTCTTACAGAAACAGTTCCACTCCTCTCAGCGACACTCTACTGATTCCCTCATAGGATAAGATTTATGCTCATCAGATTTATTATCTATTGATTATTATCATCAACATTGTTTTCACTTAAGCAACTGAAGAAATAAAATTTAAGAACAATCCACAAGTTAGTATTGACTATTGGTTGTAATTACTGCTTTTTCCACACAGTATGCTGTCATTTTTGCAAATGGAGATACAGGACACGCACCTCTGCCGTGCACGGCAGAATTTAAACTAACAATTATAAATTATGGACAAAGAATTCGGCTTGTCTGAGAAACTTGTTGAAAAGAAATCTGTTATTGCCAAGGAAGAAAAGAAAAATGGCTCACTGTAGTTCAAAAACCAAGTCAGAGCTGAAGAACCTCACACGTCAGTGCAACTTATAAATGTTTCATCCCTCTTCACGACACTTTTTGACAAATGGGACTATCAGAGATGATAAAGTGTGACTTATAGTCCAGAAAATACAATATCAATTAATAAACAAACAACCACTTAAAAGTAATTGATGATAATGCTGTTGAGATCTTTGGTCCCACATTTAGCAGTAAACAGCCAATAATCTACGAATCTTTTTCCTGTCCAACACACGTTACAAACCCTTAGGAGCAGAATGATCACCGCATATCTGAGGCGTCACAGTCATTTCAGTACAGGACCCTTAACCATCCCAGTTTGGTCTCCAGCAAGCTGAGCCAGTAAAATGAGAGAATAATATGGTACAATCCACAAATCCACGTGTTCATGAGATGCAGTGCAAACAGGATGGAACAGGTTCACGTTAGTTAAATATGTTTTGACATGAGCTGAGAAAGTTGCAATTTTACAGTGTAGTGATAGAAGACTGCCAAGTCTTCAGAAACTGTGTCTTTCAATTTCCACCAATGAGATCAGGCATAAATATGGTACAGTAGGTATATCTTCACAGTATCAATATGATGCTAATGTGGCACTGGTAACATTAAAGGTATAATGGACGATTTTCTCGAAAAAGTCGAAGCCAAACGTCTGTTACTCGCTTTTTGAAAACACGCATGTGCCAGACCATCCTACCTGCTCTGCTGCTCCTACGAGCGCGCTTGACGGCGTGACGCAATCATTTCTTCAGCGTGATTGACATGTCAGAGGTCCAATAGCTGACACTCGCATTACGCCATTCATTGACTAAAACATCGTCCATTATACCTTTAAGGTAGCTATAGCATTTGATGTCTGGGGTCTCGGTAAACAAAGATATTTCACATCTAGTAAGTGAATAGAAGAGAAAGCTTCTGAATGAGGAGAGAAGTTCAGTCAGTTCACTTTGTGATCCAGAGAGAAAGAACATGACCCTGATGACAGAATCGTCACAGACTCGTGTTTTTCTTAGGAAACGACCTGCGAATATTGTGTGCTTTGGAGTACGGCTTAACAGGGACAGCAGATTAAAATCGAGCCTGTAGGGATAATTCCAGCTCATTTACAGCTCATTTTTCTTCTAATCAATAAGCTCTGCCTCTGTCAGAAGAACACAATGCAACATGCTGGGAAGGAATTATCCTGTTTATACCGAAGGCCCAAGAAATAAACGATGAGGATAGTTAGAATCGTATCGACGGCAATGAGGCTGAAATCGCATGTATTTAACCGAATGTAACAGTCCCGGTCTCATTTTGCATTGTATTTGTGCTAAACTATTGTCAACTGAGCTCATGTTTGACTTAGAGCTAGTGAAGGAAGTGAGAATGAAGACTCTTCAGTTTCATCTTTCACCCAAGTAAAAATCTGCCTTTCAGCAGTTTGGTAGTTTTTGTGATTGCCCTCCGTGCTCTCACATCTCATTCATTTAGTTCATTTTCTCTTGCTGCTGTGTGCGAATCCCAACCACCAGCTCCGCTTTTTTATTTTTTTCCTTTTAAGTGCGACTGAATTCCACAATTTGGCTCGGCAAATTGAAATGTAAACCACTGAAATTAGAGGGTGAACTGACACAAAGGTGGGGCGTCTTGACTCCGACTGAATGCTGTGTTTTTGTTTTTTGTTTTTCATTCTTCGGGGCTGCACTATCTTCAGCTCACCCGTACGAGGACAATGCGTAACATAAATGGCATTTAACAGAGACATGGCAGCAGGATAAAACAAGCAAAGCCAGGAAAAACAATCTAAATGTCAAACATGATTCCACCGAAGCTGCAGGGAAGACAGTCAACATACCACAAAGCTGCTGTAAGCGCACTGGAAATATTTCTTTGCTGTATTCAAGGAAAAAAAAAAAAAGAAAGAAAGAACAGAAAACAGCGCTCAGAGGTCATGTAATGGTGTCACAGTACGTTCGGTTTTCCCCGCTTGGATCCAACATGGATGGCAATCAGTGCTGCGCTACAGGTTAACGTCAGAGGCGAACTGTATGTTCCATGCGGTGGTGAAGTTTGCTTCTGGTTAAATGCCAAAGAGCAGAGCCATGCAGAGGCCCCGGGCTGTTAGAATGTGTCCTCTTTTTATCACAGCCATGTTGGTCACGTGTGTCTCAGCAGCGTTTTGAATCGTTCATGAGAGTTTTTCTGCTCCTCAGAGTCTAAGGGAGGTTTCTGGCTTCCAGATTTCCACTACGGTGATTAATCACTGTAACGTTATCAGATTATTGCCTCTATGGGCCCAGTTGGAAGTCGCTGATAATATTAACATTTGGCTTAGAAACACAAAGCAGCCAACACAGAGTCCAAACACCAGCTCTAAATCATTTACCATCTTGAAACAAAAGCTTTTTTCTGATGAGCTTTTAGAATTATTGATTGAAATTGTATGATTCATTTTATGAACTGTGTCGACAAATAGAACCAAAGCTTCACATGATTTTTAATTTCCCACCACCCAGCACTCGTGGCACACTTGGAAGACTTTCTGGAAGTCCTGTCCTTCACATGAGCCAAGCACCATCTGCAGCGAGCGCTGGATCCTCTCCACTGCACCGAAAACAGTGACCCGTCAGCGGGAACTTCATCTTTTGGAAGACGAAATAGTCGCAGGGAGCCGTAACTAGCAGGGCTGGTGGGCAGCAGCAGTCATGATGAGGCTGCTTGGCATTTATTTACTAATGTAGTATGTGAACAATGTGTGTTTGGCTCCTAGAGGAAGTGAGTGCTGGCTCTCTGATCTGTGGAGAAATTCACTCACTAACAACACATTTTATTAAATTCAGCTTCTTTACAGCACAAACTGTACTTTCGGCGGAAAATAAAATGGACTTTGACATTTGTAGATAGGTTTGAATCATGCACATTACATATTGTTCTGATTCCTTTAAACACAAAGAGGGAAAAAAAAATAGAGATTTATTTATACACTGCACTACCCACGAACCCTGCCTGTTGCACATCACTGTAAATATACAGCAGTTTAAAGATGTTATTGTACATATTGTCCTCTCCTGTTCTCTTCTTTTTTTCTTTATAAATGTTCGTACGATTGTAAATGTTGGGACTTCCTGCTTTTCAGAATGTTCCTATTTATATACATTACCATTCTCTAATATAATTTCCAGAGCTTCTCTCTTCTCTTCTGTCCTGTTGCGGTTTGTTCTATTTTCTCTTCTTTAAGTAGAGAGTGAACAAAAGCCAGAGTCAAATTCCTTACTTGTCATGCACAAACTTGGCCATTAAAGCTGATTCTGATTCTGATGTATCGTGTGGTCGTACTGCTGTAGTCTCCTGATGAATAGTGATGAATATTATTTTGTAACTGTATACAGTCAGTACCTGGCACAAAAATGTAAAATGTTTTAGGAAAGTTGATTTAATGTCCTTTTCATATGGGATTAGAAGTCCCTGTGGACCTCTGGTAATTTGTAAGTTTCCCCCTGATGCTTGTGTTTCTTTTATTGCATCGGCATGGGTCAAGCAAACTGTGTTTTACTGGAATTTACAGAGATCACAACCATTCTGCTGGTTCTGCATGTCATCCATCCAGTAGCGAGGCGTGGCGGAGCGGAGTGAAGACTGCTTGGCTTCCACTCCTCGTGTTTGATTGCTGCTCCCGCCCTGATGTGTTTCAGTGTGTGATTGTCTGTACCTGGTGACTTTGGAATGCGTCATACTTTGGCTCTTTGTGGGTTATGGTTGGTGGCCTGTCTGTGCTCCTGTGTCTTCGTCTCCTTTGGTTAACATGCTCTGGAGCTCATGGAATTCGGCTTTGGAAATTTTTGTTCCTGCCTTTTTAATTAAAGTAGCTCCTTGATTGAGATGTGTGAATGTAATTAAATCCATATATTCTTTTGTAAGAAATATCCAATCAACCCATCAAATTATAAGTAAGTTGTACAATAAGATTCCTCTCAATGTTGTTTTCTCCTTGTTCTGTGTACATCACAGGGTATCTGTAGAAGCAGCTGTGGCTCTGACGTTGGGAGGTGTGCTTCCAGTGTCTCAGTATTTTTATTCCAAGACAAATGATTTGGTATCGGACTCAAATCACAAATGTGTTTTGGGAGACACGTACTTGTCTTTTGCTTTGGCTGCACACATTTTAGGATATCTGAAAATTCCCATTGGCACATTTTTTTATTTTCTTACAAAAATCTTAGCAAGAGAAACTTGTATGTTCTGTTGTAGGATCAATTTGCTCATTTCAAGGAATGCTTACCTCTTTTATTACTGATTCTTTTCATTTTTTGAGAGCAGCCTTTCTCAGAGTGAACAGTCCGTTCAGACATGGCATCTCTCAGTTGGTCAGTAAATAGCCTTGTGAGAGTTAATGATTTGTTTGAAGATGGGTTGTTGTAGCCTTTTCATCCCTTTATTGCCATCTGCCTGACTTCACTCAACAGTCTGTACATATCTCAGGTTTTACCAGCCAGCCCCCTTTAAGTGAAACAGTGAATTATGGTCATTCTCATGTGGAAAACGCTCATATGGGCCTACTGTGTGAGCTGGAATGAGCCATGTGTATACATCCTGACCTGTTATTACTTTAATAAATCTACCAGTAGAGAAAAGACAGGGTGTAATACAATTCAAAATGGTGGCCCAAAGACCAAGAAAGTCCTCATTTAGAGGGGAATGAGATGTATGGATGGATCATGGACATCACTTCCAACAGAATGAACTCTGCATCGAAGAGATAAAAAGCTAAAATGATGGTACAGTAAATTTCAGAGTCTCTTCAGTATTTTTTCCGTTAGGATCCAACCAAACACCAACACTCTTTATTTTTTAGACTGAATTTACAATAATTCTTAAAAATAATAATTCAGCTATTTTAGGATAAATCAGTGTGGAATGTTCAAATTCATTGTAATCTGCATTTTTTCTGTTCTTCATGATTGCTGGGTGAAGATTTTTTCCAATGAAGGTGAAGCTTATCTAATACGAGAAAAGGCCCTGCAAAACTATCCTCAGTCGATGTAAGGACTTTTTTTTTTTGTTTTGTTTTGTTTTTTTTTGCAGTGTCACATTTTCATCAAGAGAATTTCAGCTCCATTCTTCTCACCCCTTTAAATATTTCCAAGTGAGACACTGATTTTTATTTCCGATGCTTCCCCAGCTAACTGTCGGCTCCTCCCAGCCATAAGTCACTTCTCTTAAAGGTTGTATAGAAGATCTTTATTACTAACAAAAATGAATTAGAGCTAAAAAATGGCGTTATTAAGCTGTAGCAGCCTTGTTTTTATCGTGATCAAAAAAAAGAAAATAAACATTAATCAACTCTGGACGTGTAAAACCAACATTACTTTAGCCAATCAATAACGAGGTAGCCTCGTTATCTATTGGTTTTCTAACGTGTCAATCAACCTCTCTACATTTGTAGCGTAACTGTCATGCTCCTACGCCCTTTTCCAAAATAAAAGACTTTTCGTACTCCCCTCCCCCACCCGCTCCACCCATGCTAGGCTCTGCTGCTGCTATCAACACCTTTTCACCTGTAGACTTGAGACAACTACCACAAACAATGTATGTTTTAATCTTAAAGGTGCCTTAAGGAGTTTGCACGTTTTATGCGAAACAGCGCCCCCTGCAGGCCTTGGGCGTAATGCAGCTTAGTGAAAAACACGTCCCTGCGGCTCGCGTGCACGGAAGAGGGGGACTCCGTCTTCGCTCGTTTAGAAGTACTCAAGTAAGATTTAAGTTTCTTTTACCTGGTGGAGTCTGTGCTGGAGCTGTGGCAGTGCTAGAAGCCAGTCTTTTCTTACTTTCTGGAAGATCCTGCTCAGTTGTTGCTCACTAAGCATCTGGCGGAGTAATGGCGGACATAACGAAACCTAACCAGCCGGAGCGTGCATTACGTCATTCCTTTCAAATTCTCCCCAAAAAAATTCTGGTGCCGGACCGGCACTGCAACTTTCAAGTGACAATTTAGCGCTGTTAGAGGTTCTTGCAATGAATATGTCAGGGCACATTGTACACATCATTAAAAATGTGTAACATATTTATGGTGGAAAATAAGTATTTTTAAGGTTGTAAAACTCCTTAATGCACCTTTAAAACAAGACTTGTATGAAAAAGTCCTGAGAGTGAGAGGAGGAGCGGGGGTTTGTTTATGCCTGCATGCTGCAGCGCACAGATCAGCTGTGAGCTCCGAGCGTCTGCTCCAGTCCTGCAGCTCCACGCAAACCTCCCCTGTCCTCCTCTGATCCACCCGAGAGCAGGGACGGCTCAGGGACAGGATTTGGCGCAAGTGCAAGATTATACTCATATTCGCTGTGTTTTGTGATGTTCAAAAGGACACGTTGGTAGCTATGTGTTAGCGCTATGATGCTAAGTTGCTACATGCTACATGCTACTCAGCGCGCAGGCACGAACTTTCTGCGTAAGGAGGAGGCGTTCCTCCGGAGACAGCAGGGGAGGAGGGGGTGTGGGTCACGCATGCGCAGCATTTCAAAAAGGACTAACAGTCACTAGATTTCTCTCTCCATGGAAAATCTTCTATACAACCTTTAAATGCCTATAATAATCTCTTAACATGAAACAACGACTGGAAGACTGGTGATCCCTCAAACCAATTCACACCATTTCAACCTGAACACGAATCACACTGATACAAGTCAATATAATGCTTCAATTTATGATTCAATAATCTCCAATTAACACTCTTTTTATACCTGCATGTCATTATCGCAAACTGAAGGATTCACTATGTTGAAAATACTGTCCATAAAAGTAAAACTCTCTCCCTGTATTGCAATAATTTCCTTCGAAGAAGATTATATGTCCATTAAATTATATATTTTAGCTTTCACTCCTATAATTGTCATCTCCTCTTTAACTGGAAGTGGACCTAAATTCCATCCCGTGGCTCAATGATGTGATGTCCTTTTATGAACTGGAGAAGATAAGATATTCTTCAAGGACCAACCATTCAGCTGCCTTCACTCTGTCTCTGGACTGAATGAGACTCTCTTAACCCAATTTTTTACGTCCTTTCTGTTTTCTCTCTCATCCTCCAGCTCATACTTTGTTACTGAGCATATTGTTTGAGGCACTTCTTTAACAGTCTTCATTGCTAACATGATTTGTATTGCTTTTCTGTTTGTGATTATGTCTACTGTTCTTTAAACTTAATACGAGGGAAACAAAGTGAGGCCTACTTATTCTCTCTGTTTTGACATTTATGGAGGCAAACGTCCCTTCCAGTCCTCCAGTGTTTAATATACAATGTCCTGTCATTATTAGGCCTTATCTTCCTTTAATGAAAAGCTTAATGATGGAGATAAATGCTTTTGTTGTTGGGACTTTTGGTGCAGTTTATCAGTTTTACCAGAAACTCAACAGCTCTATCAAGGCCCCGTTTACGTTTTGTTGCGTTTTGGGGATCAGTTTTCAGTAAAACGGTGCTTGTAACCAAATATGAGTTTACACTAACCCCTTTTTTTGGATTATCCAGATCAGACATCATTCTCAAAACATTGCTGTGTAATGCAAAATTTTGCTGAAACAGAAACACAAGAACAACTGAAAATGTCATGAAAAAATAGTCTAACTCAACAGCATTTATCACCTAATGAACCCTACAGCCACTCTGAAAACTCTTCTTCAACCTGAAACAAACAGTATGAAGATGGATAGAGACAAGCTACACAGGACCATACTATCGACTGCTGTAATATAGTTATTTTGAGACTGATAACGTTACTAAAATAGTGTTTTTGAGATAAAGAAATTTAAATGTTCTTGTCATAAAAGTCTTTACATTAGCTCTTTTTTATTCTATTATAATAAAAACAGTTTTAAGATATTCGTCAGCTAGATGTTCACAGAAATGCAGGTTTGATGTAGGTCTTTCTTTCAGCTCCTTACACTGTATATTGTCTGTATGTTGATTTTTTCTGTCTGCTGAAAACTCAGTGAAAATCTACTCATTTATGTTTTTTTAAATTTTTTTTTTTTTTTCGAAAAAAACAGCTGATGTTGTAGTCTTGACTTAATGCAGTCTGAACAATTACAAACTCTCAGAGGCCCCCATAGCCCCTGTAGGAGAAACCTTAGTCAGCAATGCAGGGCATTGACAGTTTTACATTTATATTGAAGGAATTTATCATGAAAGACAAGAGAAAGACTCTGCACTGGGACAAAGTCAAACTGAGACAGTTTACCTGCAGCCATGCAGGCTCTCAGAGGGGCTGAAACTAAACGCTTACAGACACTGAAGCCTCTGTGTCCAATTATGTACCATTATGTGCCCCGCTGTCTCCAGCAAAGGAGGAAAAAGTGTCAGGATCTAATCTCATTCCTATTCTGATGCATGTTGTGAGGTGAGCAACAGCACCAAGAGAAAGTAAGAATAGTAGGGATCATCTCCACCTGTCAGAGACGTTGCACCTGCTCAGGATGACAAATGACCCGACGTCCCTCTGATTCAGTTCGCTTTATTGCCGCCAAAAACTCAGACATCACTTCTGATCAGCAGACAGTTCAAATAGAAGCGCTCAGATATGACTTGGTGGGGATGAATGGAGTTTCCTTAATTCTCCTCATTGGGTCTCGGGTCAGTTTGACTCATCTTCTCTCTTTAGATGTTGCAGATACTGCATGTTTCCTTCTTGAACTTTTTGACTTTCCCATGATGGCTGTGCTGAATTCAAATGAGTTTATGTGAACTATCATACTTTTCGGCTATTGTCCAGATTAGAGGATTTCTCCAAATGACTGCAGGTCTCAGACGGTGGAGTGGATTGTGGTCCGATTTCTGGGCTGGTGGTAAAAAGCCAGTCCTTATCTGTTCATGCCCCAGACACGAAGAAGCCAAAGTTTCTGTAAACAGAGGGCGAGCACATCGCATGTCGTCACTGGTGCGTGAATGGGTCGATGCGGCTCATTGTGTGAAGCACTGTGAGACTGCTAAAGCAGGGACCACATGCTATCAAACTGAGCTTCATTTACCACCCGTCCACACGTCCTCCGCACCTGCCGATGCAGCCAATTCCTCCTGACAGCAGGTGAAATGCAGGTTAAGAAATGCAGAACATATTGTCAGTCGATTGCAGGGCCAACGCACTGACACATGCCTCCACTCGTTTCAAAGGCATCAAGTAACAGAACACACGTGTTATAAGGGGAAGTAACCTGGTGTGACCACTTGTGCATTTTGAAGATGGGAATAACAACTTCAGAAAGGCCCTGAGCACGATTAAGGGTGTTAAAGTCCTGAAGAGAGACTGATAAGGATCGCTGTTCCTCCAGCAGATCCACCCCAGAGGGACGAGGTCCCTCCGACCATCCAGTTGCTTTAATCTCATGATCATTTTGATATTTTAGCTGTCTGTTAAAAGTTTTTTAATGAACTTTTAATGAACTGCCATGAAGCTTCAATGTGTTCAAGAAAGCTTAAAAGAACGAGGACTTTTGGTGTCTTATTTTCTAAGAAGCTGCCACCTTTTGAGTTTTCAATTATTTCACATTTATGTCACATTCTTCACATTTTTCAACTTTATTAGTTCCAGATGAGAAATCCCGAAGACTTCTGAAGCATTTTCTGTTCTACTACCACAATACCACTTATTAAAAGTCTTATCACAGACTGCGCTTCAGCCAGTCACGATCCCTTCAGAATGAATTACATCGGCTTTCATGGACATTTGACTTTCCATCAGCTGCCATCATGAGGTCAAAATATTAATTTGTTGAATACTTACTGATGAAATCTATTCTCATCGGCTAATTAGTGCTAAGTAGCTCCTTTAGCATATTAACACGGCAAAATGTGACGATGAACTCTAAATCTTCCGGCACCTGTTTAACATTGACATGTTTGTGCTGTCCTTGTCAGAATGGTTTTGTGCAGACCTTTATTTCCTCATTCAAAACGGTTTTGAGGAGCAGTCAGTCATCTGTTGCTCGGCCTTTAACAGTCACTTCTTGAACTTGGAGGAATGTGGACAATGATGAGCCTCCTTTTCTGTGTGTGCATTTGAGAGCACATTTCCAGTTTTGCCCTTCTTAACAAGACACTAAAAATAAGTGCCACATGTTTGCCGAGTACAAACACCCTCAGAAAACATAACACAGTGCTAGACAGAGAAAATAGAGGTGAATATCCCTGAGGTGTGCTAAATGGAGAGGTGTCAGTATGCTGCAGTTGCATGTGCAATATGAGGGGCGAATGTGTCCAAAAATATCTGTGATGAAAATTAAGGTGTTGAAAGTGCATGAGAACTGAAAACAGAGACCTAAAAGTGGACGTGGACTGAATACAGACTCATGTGTTATCAAACGATCTGATTAATTTAAAGCCCATTTTGATTAAAACAGTCATGAGAGAGGGCCATTCTTCCATATTTTTCCTATCTTTCATTCATCATTCACAACACCAAAATGGCATGCATTATTGAGTGAAATTGCCCCAAGGATGAGTGTAACAAAAAATGGAAATGCTTGCAAATTGTTGTAATGAAAGTGATGAAATATATGTGAAGTGAAAAATAAAGACATGAATTATTGGTAGGTGTGATGAACTCGTTTATATTCACCTCGATTTTGAACTTGACTGAATTTATCATCAAAGACTGACATTTATACGGTATGTTGTCCTCAGTTTATTGGGGAAATTATTATTATTCTTTTTCAAACTTGAATTTAACTTGGAACAGGGAGCTGCTGTGAGGTGGGACCTTTGCTCAGGAACTAACAGAGATCACCTGTCAGCCAGGGGTGTCAAACATAAAGCCCATGGGCCAAAACTGGAACACGAGAGGCTGCAGTCCATGACATCAATCCACGGAGCAAACTGTAAAAGTTGCGAAGAAAGCAAGGAATTTTTTAGTTTTCTCAGCTAAGATACCGGTGATGCTGCTATGACAGATACAGTAGCTGCCAGACCAGCTTCAGCCACGCTGCCAGGATGAGTTGGTGAAAACAGGCACGGAATACGCTGCAAAATAACACTTATACATGGTTTTTTGACTTTTAACTGTATGTTGCATCACTAAAAGTGACTTTATGTTGAGATTGCAGTAAATTTTGATAATAATGTGAAAAATTTTGACTTCTTCAAAGCTTACAGTCTATGACAAAAAATAGAAAACTTTAGAGTGTAAATTCAAAGGTTAACGGATTTAGCCCACACAAGATGGAATCGGGCTCTTTGTGTCCCCCTGACTGGAAATGAGTTTGATACTGGTGATTTAAGCAGTGGGATTCAAACTTGCAAGCCTTCAAACACAATCTCTGACATCTAACCCACAACTGCCCTGCAGTTATTGATTCATTACTTGATTTACTTGGTACAGTTGCGTTCAAAATTTCAACCAATTGCACCCACTGCTTCGCTGTTTTTAGCATTGATGTGGTACAACACAACTAATTCAGCTTATGAACAAACACAGACAACTTTACCAACAACATTTGGGGGTGGCAGTAGCTCAGTTGGCAGAGCAGGTCGTCTTATAACCAGAAGGCTGGCGGTTCGATCCCCGCTCCCGCAGGCGTAAAACTGTCGTTGTGTCCTTGGGCAAGACACTTCACCCACCTTGCCTAGTATGAAAGTTGTGAGAGTGAATGGTTGGTGGTGGACGGAGGGGCCGATGGTGCAGATTGGCAGCCTCGCTTCCGTCAGTCTACCCCAGGGCAGCTGTGGCTACAACAGTAGCTTACCACCACCCAGTATGGTGTGAATGAATAATGTAAAGTGTCTTTGAGTGTCCTGAAAAGCGCTATATAAAACCAATGCTATTATTGGTTAATATTATTAACACTTTAAGAGCAATCACTTGAGCTTGGCTTTGGAAGCACCTTCCTCCACAACACTTTGCTGTGCTCACCTTTTCGTTTAGTTCCACCGGATGAGGATCGGGGCCCATTAAACATCCCTCAGAGTCTGCTTACAAATGCAGACCTTTTACCCTCTTGGCACTGTGAGGCTTTGGAGGCCTTGGCCACTTAAAATCCACAAAGATGGATCACTAGTGGGGAAACACATGACTCGAGAAGTCCGGCTTGCTGGATCTGCATTAACGAGATTATCCTTCTAATTCCTGCTTGACAAGGTAGATTTCCCTGAAGGAGGAGACTTTTTATCTCGTCCGGTCTATGTTTATCATAAGAATAGTAGAACCACCAAGAAGATAGGATTTGGTGCAGTGCGATGCAAAACAGCCGATGGAGAAATTTCCTTTGTGCTACAGCACAATACAGCACTTCAGACACATTATGAAGCACACGACTTGTCAACAAACAAACACAACCATAAATAATGTGAAGCAGCGGTTAGCAAGATAAAAACTACCTGCATCTCTCTTCCTGAGGATATGCCTCAGTTCTTTGCGGTGTATTTTTTCAGGCTAATGTCCCATTCAGTAACATGAAAGGAGGAGATTTATACCTACACGGCAGACATAACAGGGTAATCAAAATACTCCTTTTTTATCCTCTTTTTCTGTTGTGACTCCTAAATTATGGAATGAGCTATGTACTGCTGCACATCAGACAAGCCCCATTCACTGTCCCTTTGTAAAAATAATCTTAAAACACATTTATTTTATTCCTTGGCTTTTAGCCTAGCTATGATTTCAGCTCGTATTTTATTTGTTGCCTTTTTATTGTTTTGTTTTTATTATTCACACTTTATGTGATTAGGTTTTATGTATATTAATGTTCAGCGCTTTGGTTCATCTTTGGTTGTTTTTCAAGTGCTTCGTAAATAAATTTGATTTGAGTTACACAGTCTGGGGTGCACATGTAGTGTCTACTTGAACACGGACCTCTGCAGTCATGTTTGGTCTGAGAAGTACTTCAGTAATGATTCCCAGAGATCAGAGAGGAGCATTATGGAGACACAATCAGAGCTCCGGGTAACAAAGGTGGGAAACCAGTAATACAAAGAAATGTAAGTAATCCTTTTAAAATGTAGAAACATGCCATTATTACATTGACATCTCTATCAGAATAGCTTCATTTAATGTGATATTTTTGGTGGATAAATATGCAGGAGCTTTCATTCAGGTCCAAAAACCTCAGTCTGATCTTCACTTTAAGATGCATAGTTAAAGACCAAAGCCCACAAAATATTCATGTTTTCTGAGAATTGTTTACAGGTGGAAATGTGTATTCAAGTAAAGCCCTGACCATATAGCGTTTTGATCGACTAAAACCACATCAGTGTTTAGCCTGAGGTTTGCAACATTATAGAACTTAAAGGCGATGGCTGAAGTTCCAGGTGCCAACTCAGGATTAGAAATGCTACTTTGCGTTGTACTTAAAAAGTCTCATTATGAATGTGACAGCATTGGCTCCTCCGGCAGGGAAACCCGCCCGAGTGTGGCTGCAGTAACAGAGGACCCAACACACATCTGTGGAGAGCCGCCGTCACCTCAGGGGGCAGTTGCTTTTAAAGAGGCCGGACCACCCATGTCCTGCTGTGCCATTACCTGCTTTAACAGCGGTGATTTGTCGGTGACTCTCTCCGGCTCACTATGATGTAGGTTTGGGAGTGAGCTCTATTAAAAAGTCATTAAAGCCGAGAGAAAGCACGGTGGACTCAACCCTCTTGGCGAAAGCCGCCTCTGGAAATTACTCCATCCATCATAATTACACCAACCGGACACCGCTCACAGAGGCCAAGGGACAGAGATCCCTTCACGACCCCCCTGAACCGGACTGCGAGGAAGCAGGCGAGGAGGGAGGAATGAGTGAAGAGGCGGAGGACGAGAGGAGTGAAAACTACCAAGAAACAAGCAGATAAGGGAAGTGAATGAAGCAGTGAGGCTTCGGGGGGAGAAGGAAGGAAGAAGGAACGAGAGGGGGAGAAATGTGACCCTGTTTGAGTGCACTTTAACTGTGAAGAAAGTCTGCTGTCATAAAACAGATGATAAAAGAAGAGACCATATTTTCTCAGTATCTGACTGCGGGCTCTGTTTCTGTTCCGTGAATCAGTAAGTGCACAGAGGGTGGCAAGTGATTTTTGGTAATTTTGCAGCCAGCGGCAAACAGTGCAGCCGGAAATTAGGTTGGATTTAGAGAAACACATTATCTGTGGGTCTGGCTTCAGTCATGACCAATCAGATAAGCACTTTCCCTTCCTTTGAAACTTGGAAAATTGTATGATGTAATCATCCAGAGCGTCACATAAGCTTCTCTTGAAGGGAAAGTAACATTGTTGTGTGGGAAGTGCAGAATTGCCACAAGTGAATATGTGGAACCTTAAATAAACTACTCAGAGATGTTGATTGTATTTGTTGCCGTGGCCATAGGGGGAAAACTGGCCCGGCGCAGGAAATGATATTAAGAGGTAAGACAATCAAAGGTTGGGAAGGAATGGTAGTGTGACCGCAGTCTGTCCCAGAGCGCACTGTCTGGAGAAAACAGGAACCTTGATGACCTGTCTCTTCTTTACGGCTGTGCACAAAGAAACACATGCATATTTAAGTCCAGGGCTGAATTACTGTCCTCCCCTGAGCTGGGGCTTGATTTGATCAAATGTGCCATCCAATCTTATTGAATCTACTTAATTCAACATTTGCAACCAACTAAAGTTTAAATAACTCAAACTCAGTGCAATGTAATCAACTTTCCCTGGTTGGGAGGGCATTGCCTCCCAAGTGCTTGCCAAATTAATGATGCAACAACTGTTGTGCTTCTGATTCTCAATTATTTAAATAATGAGCCCAAAATATTCATATAAGGCTTAACTGGGAGATCTTACCAGGACTGCCAGGAAAAAAAAAAGTGTCTTTTTTCATTTCCGTTTCAGAAAAGTTTCACATTTACACACATTTACAAAGCAATGTTTTGAAAACGATGTCTGCTTGTTTTAAAGGGATACTTCAACATTTTGGCAAATTGGCCCATTTAGCGCAATTCCTTAGTCATTTCGAACAGCATACTTACTTTTTTTGTGAGGGCGAGCTGTTGTTTATTCAGAGGCGAGTCGGGTTTTCGGGACGGACACAATGGAAGTGAATGGTATTTTTGTTCCCCTCATCAAACTCATCAAATACAAAATCCAACAACCCCAAAACACTTTGGTGGACACGTTATAATCTGCACATTCACTACACTGTGAAATATTAATGCAGAATTATGAGATTGAGCTGTTTATGCGAATATTGCTAAGACGGAACTACTTACTAAACATGGCGTCTGGGCGTAGTGATTTCAAAAGAAAAAATAGTTCCCAGTATTTGCTTCAGTGTCGTAACGCTACAGTATTATTTGTTGGTGTTCCACAGCGTAGTGAATGTGTGGATTATAACGTGTCCACCAGAGTGTTTGGGGGTTGTTGGATTTTCTATTTGATGAGTTTGACGAGGGGAAGCAAAAATACCATCCACTTCCATTGTGTCCGTCCTGAAAACCTTCCCCGACTCGCCTCTGAATAAACAACAGCTCGCCCTCACAAAAAAGTAAGTATGCTGCTCGAAATGACTAAGGAATTGCGCTAAATGGGCCAATTTGCCAAAATGTTGAAGTATCCCTTTAATGTATTTGGCGCTGTTGTTTTTTTGTTTTTTTTTTTTCAATTAATCAATACACACATGTGCGCAGAGAGCAATATGGTATAAACAATCACAATGTCGAGTAAACAGACATTCGTACAGACGGATGATGAAGATGGATTGCTTTTATAGTGAGTCTCAACTCTAAAACTACCAAGTCCAGGAGAACATGGAGACTCATGATACTCTGGAAGCAAACACTGCAGAAGAAGTATTTATTGTGGCCATGGTGCACATGTGCAGGAGCAACGTTTTCAAACTGTTATGTTTTCATTGGCTCCAAGCACCATTGCTGTACGGACACCCAAACTGCCTCTAGTTTCAAGTTTTGGTGACTGAAAGTCTTCTGTTGTCACTTGAAGACGTTGTTGCTTAAACAAAGTCTCAGAGAAGCCACATCAGTTTGTACACCGGGTATCGAACCAGACTAAAGTCACGATGAATTCAGAGTAAACCATTCACTTTGACAGCAGATTGGATTTGACCTCAGTAATCGCATATTGAACTTGCAATAGACTAAAGAAAATAAATGGATAAATAAGATAAAACACAAAGCCGACCAGTTTCCAGTTGCTCTGTTTCTGAGACATTGCTGGTATGAAATGCAATTGTACGCCTGATGGGAAAAAAAAAAAAAAAAAACCCACTATGCTCCTCAACCACATCAGGGATTTGGGGTTACATTCTGAAATGATATAAATATAATTTGTCTGTGTTCGAGCTGCTTTCTCCAAATTCAGAAATCGTAGCTGTCTTTGGTGTTCCTGAGGCTCAGTGATAAAAGACTTTTGAGGTCTGTATCCCAAGACGAGCCTTGGATGAGTGTTGAGGATCCGGGGTTTTGTCTGTGAGAAGGCGACATGCAGTGTGAAATGTCAGCAAGCTGTTTCTACAGCATGTTGACATTTTTCTCAGCGTGAAGTTAAGATGTTCTTATGAATGGAACACATCGTACTATTTTTATTCATTCTTCGAGAGTACCAGAATGCTACACCTTGATTTTTTTTTTGGAACGAAGGTACATCAGTCTAAATTTGGAAGTTGCACCGAGACAAAAGAAAAGCTTCAGGATAAGCTTTCCAGAAAACCTGCAGCATAACTCCTTCATAAACCATCACAACATGTTAAGTCTGATTATTGAAGGCAGCATGTTGCGATGTACAGGAAAAAAACCTTTGTTAAAATCAATTAAAAGAGACACTGACAGGAGATACAGTATCACTCTTCATCAATGGCACCTGCTTTATTCAATAGTTTCCTAATGAAACACCTGGCAAAGTCTTTCATTAATGTCATGCTTGTAAATGCATTTGGAGCTGTGACTGACAGACTATCGCTATGACACGATGTGATTCACTATAGCACACCGACGTGATGTAAAACATCTATTCCTCTGCACACTTTGTTATCGCCTGCTTTTGTATTCTGAAAGCTTGCTTGGCTTGTAGGGCTGTTGTCTAGATTTAGCTACGTGTGTGTCTCGACTGATCTCAGTCCTCCATCTCTCCCTGTGCACCGGAGGCGCCGAGCCTGGCAGCAGGCTGGAGAGAACATCAGCCTGGAGACGCGGAAAACAGGCAGTGAAAGGGACCGGGGTTATTAATGATGACCGCTGAAGCTCGCCGGAATGACAAAAACAAGGGAACAAATAGCGTGTGAAATGCACACCTGTCTGCTGGAGTTGCACGGGCCTCGGAGAAAGAGGTGAAGGGGAAGGTGAACGCTATTAAGATGGACGAAGAGGTGCGAGGTGCTTTGGAAAAGCAGGACAAGGAGTCCTGGGAGCCAGAGGACGAGGATCAGCCAGCAAGAGCTACTGAGAGGAGGAACGAAGCAGAAGTTCAGAACAATCTGGCTGGGTGAACCTCTTCTGGACTGCTTCACGTGCTCACAAACTTTTCTTTATGGTGGAAGATCAGCCAACCATGCTGACGTGTGACAGGCGCACACAGATATCCTCCTCGCTGCAGCTTCTGCAGAGGCAGGAGGAAATATTCATACCAAGGCACAAGCAGATGCTTTGCATTGTAATATAGTATTGTCCATCTTCCGTCCGCTTTATGCTTTTTTTAATTTGGGATTGTCGGGTGGATTGTCATAAGGCTTTTTTTTTGTGATTGTGTCTTTCTTATGGATTTTGAGGCAGCTTCCTTGTGAAAGTTATCAGGATTTTTTGGGTACCGCAGGAACTAATAATGTATGAATGACATAAAAAAGGCACAGTTTACACGACAACGACAGAACAAAAACACGGTGGTTTGTGTTTTTTGCTACAGAAACATTTTGCATTTAGAGACGAAAACAGTTGAAATACTGAAAACTGTCTAATTTTCTTGTGGGAACACTTGTGGGAACGTGTTCATATAATGAAACCACCAATAAATGCATGCTGAAAACATTTTGTTTTTTTGTGATCGCTGCATTGATGTTTTGCTGTTTGTCCTCTGGTGTCTTTCCCTTCACTAGAATTTTTTTTTATTTTATTTTTTTTAAATCATGTATTCCTTAACTGTATTGTGGATGCTGAGATTTGCTTTTAGCATAGTGAATATAAGAGTAAATGTGGAGTAAAAGCTCAGGGATACCATGGAAACAAATGCAACAACCAGCTGGCAGGATATGCAAATGTCTGGAAAGACGATAAGTTGTAGAATACTAATCGGAAAAGAGGTGTTGATTCAGCCGGGTGTGAGTCTGGAATAGAGTCATGTCTGCTGGGTTTGACAGGGGAAACAAAAAAAAAAGAAAAACAAGGGAGAAAGGAGAGAGTCAGAGCAGGAAAGGAGAGTGAGATGCTAACCCACATTTCGATCACGATGCGGTGTCAGTGGTCAGTGTGTGAGGTTTCCTGTTGCTTAGTTACTGTACTGCAACAGCAGCGCCGGTGTCTGCGTCGGATGTGTCATCCTTTCCCAGTGGTGGGTGGCTGCACGACTCTCCCACCGCCGCTGTTAACAAGAATCGCTCCTCTGACAGGCAACTTTCACCTCCACTAGTTTCCATGTATGGGCCCTGCTGCATAGTCCGCTCCAGACTGTCAGCGGCGCGGAGGGAATGGCAGCGCCCGGCTGGGACGCCGCCGAGCCGGCGTGGACCCCGTGGACGAAGCGTGTGCATCGGCCCAGGTGCCCCGTCATAACCCCACCCATCAGTCACTTTTGGCTGACGGCTCCAGCCCTAAAGGAAACGTGAATGGCCTCCTCCCACCCTATGTCTGCCTTCAGGATGATGGATGAGGACCGGGGGCTCGGCCCTAAAGGCTGTGGCTCTATGGAGTGTGAAGCTGCATGGAGGTAGCAGTGGGAAGAGGAAGGAACCCAGGGACAAGCTGCTAAATTGAATCTTGTTGTGAGTTGAAAATTTGATTTTTTATTTCTATTTAGTCATCAAAATATGTGAAAAACACCTCAGAGTTCAGTGATTTCACTTTTCCCCAGGGGAACACAAACCCAATTTGATAATTTCCTTCAATCAACGAAGTGAGAAAGCTCACATAGCTGTAAATTCAGCAATGGCAGATTAGCAGCATAGATGTGAAGAAAGAAAAAAAAAAGTCTTTGCACCCTTTGCCACCTTTATTTCACTTGTTAGAGAAGAAAGAATCGAACTAAAGTAGGCGAAGTGAGATGAAACAACTTCTTCATACCGACAGTTTCAGCATCACAAGACTCTAAGTGTAGATAAGAGAGAGAGAGGAGAAAGTCCTCTCACAGGGAGGAGTATCAGATAAAACATGCTCGAGAACGATTCTGCAGTTTCATGTTCAACAAGGTGGTAATAAAAGTGCTAAAAAAAGCCAATTCTGAAGCCCACCACCAGTTGTCATTCAACGACCTTCTGTCTTAAACCAGTACTTCACCAGGCTGTTTCTACTTTGACCTTAAATAAAAGACATTTTTGTTCCTTCAGCGGTTGGAATCCTTTATTTATGACACTGAGTGTTTGGTTCAGTATGAGTGGAAGCAAAGTTTTCCTCAATGAGAAAAACCAAATGCTTAAAAAGCAAAATATCAAACAGAAAACAATCAACAATCCATCATTATTATAATCCATCATTATATTAGAGTACGACCTCGTTGTGGATGGAGTCGTCATATTGAGGCGACCTGAAACTCAAGTGGCGTCTTTTGTTCTGCGACACGCTGCGGATCGCTTCGATCTGCTCGTCGGCCACCAGAAGAAATGTCTGTTGTTCCATGGGTTTGATTTCTGTGCATCCATCTTTGATCATGTCCGTTCTTTTAGTGATCCCGCTCTGAAGATGGCAGGGTTGATGCTGATGGGTCAGCCACTCTCCTCATTCATCCAGTGTCATCGCGCCCTGGCCAATCAGGGGCTGGCCGTCAGCCGACGTCACACGTTCAGCTTGACTGAGCTTGTATGGGAACCGCAACCAAGCAGGTACTAAAAAAGTGTCTGGTATCAGGTGCTAATATGTAGCAGAAAAGTCTAAAGTCTGTCTGTCCTCTCCTTTTCTCCCTTTCTATCCCCTCATCCCAACCGGAATAGCAGAAAGCCGCCACCTCTGAGTCTGGTTCTACAGGTTTCCTCTTTTAAGAGACAGTTTTTTCTTTCCACGGTCACTTTTGCTTGCTCATGTGGATCTGTTGGGTTTCTTTGTAAAAGTACCTTGAAATGACTGTGTTGTTTGCCACTATATATATAAAGTTGATTTAAAAACCGAGACGAGGCAAGCCGAGTAGGCAGCAGTGAAACAAAAGCCATTAGAGTCAGTAGTTAACCTCACATGCATGTTTTTGGGGTTTGAACCTTTCACACTTGTTGCTATGTGGCAGGAGTGCGAACCACTGCTGCACCATACAGTCCAGAGTTAAATATCCATGAACACACACACACAGCGTTGCCTCATGACATGCCTGGTGCTCCACAGACTAAAACTAAATCAGACACCAGTAAGTGATGGCACACACACCGATGACGTCCTTTATTTCCCAATGATACAATGCCTGTAATTCCACTGAGCACATTTTTCCAAGGTTTTACCACGACAGTGTGAAATATAGCTTTATGGACACTATAACTTGTAAAGACAACACTGCTTTTATTACAAGATACTAATTTGTAGAAAAAAGTAAAAGCAAAACATATCAAAAGTAGCAACATTCAGTCTAATCAACGAAAGGGAAGTTCACTCTTCAAACCCAAAGTTAAAAGTTCAAATGAGAAGAGTTTGACACAGTCTATCCAGGATTTGCTCTATATTTCACTCTCCTTAAAAACAGTTTTAATCGAGCTGATTTAGAGGCCAAATGTACAATAACGATAATGATGGATTTGGGGTCCATTAGAAAACAACAGGTTTCAAACCAGTCGCTGCATGAAAGGTCCGTTTATCCAACTGTGAGTCACTAAAAGCCCAACAAGACTGAAAACATATCCTAAGATTGATCATAATGGGTGTGTGTTCAGTTGTGTAACCATTGCCATTGTTACCATTGTGTGACTCTTAATGAAACCCATCATTCACGCTAAGATCGGTCAGCTCTAATGTCTCTCTGAGTCATTTTGAATCCTTTACCTAAACAAGAGACTGGTCCCCAATTCAACTCCGGCTTTTCTTTTTGGTGACTTGAAGTTATTGCCCATAAGATGAGGACTATTTATCTTGCGATGGACTGTTGTCCTGCTCAGGATGAACTGCTGGCACCCAGCAAATCTCAAGAGATTATTGGGAAGAACCTATAATATGTTAATTACTGGTAACATGGTGCGTCCAGTAACCGTCATCCTTTCATTGATAATTTTTGAGAATTATAAGGTTTTTTTTTTTAAATTAGATTATTACATTGTAAAAGCTTGTAAGTTGAACTTTTGCAGGATTTCTTCTCTTAGCAAAAATTAAAACTGTTATTTTTGCTCTCGGTATAATTACATGAATGCAACAAAGTGTATTGAATGTTGGCTCTGGTCAAACAAAAAAAAAGAAATTACAGAATTCCACTACTTTTCTTCAAAATGCTAACATTTGGTTTTCCAGGAAATAACAAGGGCATCTTTGCCCACTAGTAGGATTAAATTAAAGCTCGTGTCCGGAGTTTTGAAAGAAAGAGTTTTTTTTAATCCAATGTCTCCAGGTTTTGCCCTCCCTCTGCTTTCATGAGCGACCAAGCCACGCCCCTTTAATAATGCACGTGCATTAACTGTCGGGTGAAAATGAGAGCCTCCGAGTCCTACAGCATCCTGCATGTTTAGCTGTTTACGGTGGATGTTCAGCAGACCATGGATATATCCGAGGTAAGCGGGGCGGCTGCTGCGCTGCTAACTCACCTCTGCCTGGGCGAGTGCGCGTGCTCTCTGGCTGCGTGCACACTTTGATTGACAGCACGACAAAGCGGAAGCTCGAAATCTATTGGCTGACATTGACCGGCGCTTTTTCGGATAACATGGGGGTCTATGAGACGAAGGCGGGGCGCATAAATAAATTTTTATATTGCTTTATGCTAATATTATATTGTAGTATCGAACCAGACTGACACACTTAAGCTCTGTTGAAAAATGATACATACATTGGAAACAAACGGGAACTCTGGACACAAGCTTAAAGCATCTAGCTCAGCATAAAAAATATATATTGTAACCAAATCAATGTTATTCCTGTTCTGTGAAATACTGACAACTTAAGACTGATCCTCCAACTATTCCTTTTATACATAATACTCCATAGTTTATTTCTTCTTCTTTTTTTTTTTTTACCAATGGAAAATGTTATAATACAGACACAGACATTCAAAGGATTAATATTCTGAAAAAAGTTAAATATTTAATAAAGAAAGGTTGCAACTTAGCATCAAAGGTTTTTGCAGTGGAGGCTGACGAGCTAGTTCTGACAAGTCATCAATCTCCTCCTTGGTTCCACTTTAGAAGTATCTCGACAAGCGCCGTGTGGATCAGGGTCAAGTTCAGACGTTACTGTCCATGAGTAGTATTTTGAGGTAGTTCTACTTCGGACATGTACGTCCACTCATATTTGAGTATATTTCAAAGAACCTGTTGAATATTCCTCATCAGTTTATTCTGATCTGTTTATTCCTGTCTGCTCAGGAACCTATAAGAGTAATTCCCTGTTTCATGCTTGTTTTTCTTCTCCCTTGATCTTTAATGGGTTTCATCTTTTTGATAAATGCTATGCTTTTTATTATCTAAAACAAACAAAAGACGTCATCAAGGGTTGACAATGTGAATAAACTTGTTTTTAAAGAATATTAAAATTTTTGAGAAAACTACTTTGAGTATTATTTACTGACAGTAACTTTACTTGTAATTTACTAGAATTTTGGCATTCACCTGTGGTGTTTATTGCCAGGATCCCAACGATAGAGGACTATCTGAATCAATCTTCTTTTAAGAATCGATAATGTGTTTTAAATGCAAAGCTAGCCGAGGACACTCAAACCCAAAGCCATCAAACAAGGATGTCAGGCCAGCTGAATTCCTCAGGTAGTGGCTGGTTTGCAGGAGTTTACTCAGTTCAGGTTACTTGTACATGCTGTTGGTGGTTGCTTAAGCAATGTGTCCCAGTGTGGCAGTGGATGTATTAAATGGGAAGGAGAACTCAGTGAATCTGCATCAGGAAGTGGCCCAGATTTATGTGCTGCACCTCTGGTTGGACACGCTGACTTTTTAGATTAAGTAGCTGCTGGTCCCAGTTTGTGCCAGCCACACACACATACACACACACACACACACACACACACACACACACAGGAAATGCAGCTTGCACAGGACAGGCAGGATGGACAGAGCGTCAGTGGACTGCCACTACACTGAATCTCTTAAAAAGTCGCAATAAACTTTGTTTTATTTTCTGTCTTTATTTTCTTTATTTATTTTTTTGAATTATTATAAAAAAAGTAATACAAAAAACCTAAAAACAAATCTTTCATTGTTCAGTAGAACAAGCATCCAGCTCGGAAGTTTAGTATCAGTTGTTCTATTTGTTTTGTTCTTGTTCTTTTAAAAACTGTCTAACCTACAATGATCGACAGCTAAACTGTGCTAGAGGCTTGTAAAGAAAGGTGAGTGTCTTTCAGGATTATTTCTGCCTTGAGACTGAAAATAAGATGGAATTTTTATTTTTCTTCGTCTGATGGCCGGTGAAGTGTCCAACTACCAAGAAGCACGCCGAGGGTCTCCGGTTAAGCTGGCCAACTGTCTCTTCTGGCGCGTTCGAGAGGGATCTGAGGAAGATGACAATGTCTAGTGGGTTTCAGATGGATTATAGAAGTCTGAACAAAATGTCTGCATCAAAATGAGGGAAAACCTAACAAAATATCTCACAAATACGGACTGTCGTGTGAATGTAACTTTGCTTGTGCGAGCTTCATCAGGAAGTGGAGATGAGGTGTGGAGATTCTGCTTCTTCTCCAAAGTTCCTGCTGAAACACCTGCGTAACCAATGCATGTAAATTAAAGCTCTACCTGCTGGTTGCAAAAGGACTGGATATCACTGCTGCCAACACGGATTTCAGCATCTTATCTGCTGAACTCCCGTCAGAGCTGACATCTTATCAACACCTCAATTTCAGTTTGAATTTAGCAGGACGAGGGCTCTTGATCGCCCTCCTGTTAACGGCAGCTCAAACATTAACATCTCAGTGCAGGAATAAGAAGTCAGACAGCAGCCTAATCAGCACATCCTGATACTGATACTGATATTAAGCACCATCAGAACCGCAGAGATCAGCTGTTTTCTTCTTCTTTTTCAGAGGGGCTGTGTTGGATAGAGATAACGACAACAGTCAAGAGTTTCATCTCTTTGATAGTGTTGTTTGTGTTGTTACACCCGACAGGAACAGTGAGGGAATGGGAAAGAGTTAAAGAGGCACTGATTTGTTTGTGCTTTTGTGAAGTGTTGAGGAGGATGAGGTTTGATCGAGGTCCAAGGTTTGAATTCCATCTCTATCCAGAGCTGCTGGGTTCACAGAAATGTTTCCTTTTGACTTGATTTTTTTTTGTTTTTCATGGTGCTCTATAGGTCAAGGGTGTCAAACACATTTTAGTTCAGGGGTCACACACAGCCCAATTTCATCTTGAGTGGGTCATACTGTTAAAAAAGAGTCATAACTTCTAAATTTAGACTCAAAAGCTTTTCTGTGCTGTGGCACGTGTTTTGAAAAAAGTCTTTATTTTTCCAGATTTCAACAAAAATTACTGCAATCCAGTTTTGGTTGTTGTGCCACAGAAGTGTGATGAAAATGTTGATACTTGGCCAAACCAAACAAGTGCTATTGAAAAATGTCAACTGTCTCGACAAAAAGCCAACTTTAATGATACCATCGCAAAATGCAGAGAAATATTGACAAAATGTCTCATTCAAATGTTTCATTATGCATGTTTTTATAAACTCAGCCTGACAACGTGGTTTTGAGGCTGTTTGACTTGTAATGAGGCTGATGTCCTTCACCAAGTCAGCTCAAGTCTCACTGCTGTTATGTTCCTTACTCTGAGGAAAACAAATAATTTACGTGGTGGTTTGGTGAGCCATATCAGAGCTTAATGTGGGCCAGTTTCAGCCCACAGGCCTTATGTTTGACACATCTCCTATAGGCACTCAGAAACACTGGGAAAAAAACAGACAGACACACACACACACACACACACACACACACACACACACACACACACACACAGACAGTGATTGACTGCTATTGTGTGACTGTTTTCAAAAGCGTCTGGTTGAACGAACCATCAGTCCTAAAGTTGGCCGTTTGATCAGAGTCTGTGTTGAAGGTTCAAATCCCAAGTTGCTGTGAATACGGGACAATCCGGATCCATCAGTCGTCCTCATTCCTGTGCGGTAATGGGACTAATCATGCCAAGTGTATCAAGACAATTCAAGTTCCTTTGTGACTCCGACATGTTTTGGTCTTTTGCCTCTGAGAACACGAGTGTCTTCATGACTGTCTTTGTGTGTCTTTTTGCGTTTGTGCTCATTTTTCACCTCTTTGTATTTTGTCAAGCATTGTGGTAGTTTCCTATCACTCTGAGACCCTCTTTACCCTTCTTCTTCCGCTGATGCACAACAAGCATCTGCCTGTCTCGAAGACAAACTTATATGTAAAATGTGCCGTCTGCCGGACACCACCATCACTTTGATCTCACTTTGTGTCAACCTTGTGTTAACGTGTCTGAGGAAGATAAGACTCGTCATGTAAAACCACAAGCACTCCTGAGGGTCTGCTGGGGCCTTATCTGAAAGGAAGTCTCCAACGGTGTGTGTTTGTGTGTGTGTGTCTTTTTGTGCCTGCTTCCTTTTAAGTTTCTCATAAAACAACATATGATATCTGTCCCAGAAGACACATTCTGCAAATGAGCAGTGGCAGCTGAGAGACTCCGTCACGCTAATAAACGTGAGAGAGATGAATGGTTGATTTGATTTTTATTTTTTTCCTGCTCTTCTGTTCTCGGAGAAGTGATGAGAGTGAAATTAGAGGCCGTGTGAGCTGATGCTGTTGAGGGCCAGCTGCAACACTGCTCAGATTATGCAAATGTATTTAATGCTTTATCCTCCAAGTAAATAGCTGCCGCCAATATTTTTCCCAACTTGCGTCGAGATGTGCTTGAAGCACGACTCTGCCTTTATTCCTGCAGACTGCGGCGGTGACGATTTCACCCCTAGCGTGATGAAAAATGAGAAATATTGTCTTGGGGAGAGTAACGGCCTTAAACACAAGTCTACCACCGGAGTTCAGATGAACACATTAACGGCTTCTGAGATGAGCGGACTTTATTTGGATCCTATTAGATGCGTCAGCTGCATGATTTAGATGGAGTGAAGCTCTCAGTAGTGTAATGAGATCCACATACAATGGCCTCGATCGCATCTCCACTGTCACGGTCGATGTAAAATACGGAGGCCCTAATCACAGAACAGGAGCTAATTGCTGAACATTCATATGTAATATGTTGGACTCTTATCGACGGCGCTCTGACTGAGGAGTGTTCTTTGTGACTGGATGAAGTGTCATAAGCTGAGTGGGTTTTAGATCATTCAAACATTTATTAAATTGTGAGAAATGAGGCACAGGGTGACGACGACTGTGTTTTACTGTGAAGCTTTCAGGATGACATGTTTAATGAGCTGCAGCTCCATAAGGGGAATAAAAAGCCTCTTTTTTTTAGATATAATGTGATTCGGATGATTGCAATATGTATTTGAGCAAGAAAATTCTATAATTTTATCATTAAACACATTGTATTCTCAGAGTGCTTTTGCTAAAGTTCATGACTCTGCATACAACGGTCCGTTTGTATTGTCTTTTTTTGCAGAGGCACATCCCTATCACTAAACCAAATCAGAGACCTTATCTCATAATTATAACTTACTACCTTGCAATTACAAGAACAGACCTTGTAATTACAAGTTCTGAGTCTTGCAATCATGCAAAAAGGTTAAGGCAGTTATCAATCATTGCAGCACTCAAGATAACCGGAGTGATGCTGCCACCTGGTTAGATATGATGAATTTGAGAACTCTGGTAAAATGTCACTTTGAAAGTCTTCAGCTGCGCGAACAAATAACTCAAAGTCTGACATTGAAAATGTGTTCCTGTTTCCTCAAGAGTGGCATTGCATGCAAACAGCAGCATTCAAATCAACGTTTGTTGTGTATTAGTCTTTTTTCCACAAGAAACATCTGCTGGAAATAGTTTCCATGTTGGTTTTCTTGTGTTTGATGTGACTGGACTGAGCGGAGAGCCCCTTAAAGCAAAGTGAAATGTGACACAATAGAGTGGAACTTCATGTTGGAGGGAGTCATCAAACATACAGCAAGACAATCTGAACTGAGCAAAACATGAAAGGAGAATTGAGGAAATGATCTGTCACAAAATAAAACCTGTGGGAAAAACATTCATGTTGCAAGACCTAAAAAGGGCGAGAGCATAAAAAATATATAAAGTTCAATAAAGTTCACAAACAAAAGTTCTGATCAGCCAGCTGAGAAAATGACTCTTCTCCCAGTAAGAGCAGCATCTCTGTTGAATGCTGAGCCGATTCACATCTCCTTCCCAAACACATCAGAACAGATGCTTGATGTTTGATCATGAATGATGCAAACCGTTTGAGATGCTGAAAATCATTTTACATGTCTTGCTTTAATCTGTTAACATAAACTCCTCCCAGTGTTTTGCATAATCTGGAACATACCTCCAATATTCCATTGGGGAATGCACTCAAACCATCACGTTATTTGTCGGATGCTTTCCTCTGTGCGTCGTGGCAGTAGAGCAATTTGCACGTGTGTCAGTTAAATATCAAATTTGGGTCAATTTGTAATGGCCTGCAGTCCATTGGTTTAATGTGGACAGACAGGTTGTTTATACAGTGTGTGGGAAAGCTGTGATGTTGCGTATTAACTAATCAACTTTCACTTAAAAGTTAACTGATTTCATTCAAGTGGCTTCAAGCAGGGATAAAGATTAATAAAGTGGTGGTGAAAGAGTGTCAACTGTTTCCTCTCATTTGATCTGTAGTGAATGCAGCGTGTCAGGAGGAGCTTCACCTGACACAGACTGCTGGTTTTTACCTCAACTTGCAATGTTGTGGGTTTATCGGTGGCAGAAAACTCTTTCCCCCAATTTCCACCGGACGCGATAGCGCCGCGCCTTGAAACGCACTGCGCTGCACTTAGAACCCATTCTCTTCTATGAGACAATTTCCACTGGACGTGAAAGCGTCGCAGCGCTGGTGATTCGCTTCAGTTCTATTTTCTGCGCCGTCGCTTCATAACCTCATAAACTCACTGTCGTTGAGAAAGCACCAGACAGGAAGTTACACACGGCAGTTTCAAAATAAAACACAATGCACGACCTCACGGACGTACATTTTTTCCTATATGTTGTTATTACTCCGCCTCGGGAGGCACGAGAATCAGCTCAACAGGGTCCCAGACAGTAGCAAACGCGGAAATGACCGTTTTTATATAGAATAAACCAAACAAAAGAAACTATTGGATAGAGAAAAGCACTCATTTGAGATCAAAACATAAACCATGTACTCACCCTTGCTGGAAGTACTATGAATCACAGAGCAATGCAGCTGGACGAGCAGAACGGCCTTGCAGAAGCGAAATGAGGCGTTTTTGTTTTTTCTTCTGTTTATATCATGTGTTGCTCTTGTAATATTGAGAGCGCTACAGCCTCTCCGAGGAGCATCCCTGAAATGGTGTTTCAGGGATGTGGTTGCTAATGCTTTGTAGCCACTTCTGTCTGAGGTAGTTGCTGTTTGGTTGGAGACGTACACACTGATCTGTGTCTGAAGGAGCAGTTTTTTCAAGTTGACATTTTAACCCACATTTAAAACTGTGCAGAATTCTATCCGTAGCATGTAAGCATTGTATTAATGTTCCCACAGTAATGAGCATCTGCTGTGGCACTGTGAGTGTCCTGCTTCCCAAACATCAGTGGAACTTTATCTCAGCGCTGTCACTTGCTCTTTGAAATCCAGTTTACTGGAGGACGATTTAGATGGAGCACAGTCATTAAGTCTGGAAGTTACTCATTCCTTCTGACAGCAACAAGACAGATATCCGCCTGTAATGTCACATCCACCGCACCTGTGTTGCATTAGTTGTGTTAGATTAATGCTTATCTTTTTATACCTTCCGCGGCTGAGGCAGCTGCGGGTCTGAGGCTTTTCTTTTTCTTTTTTTTTCAGGGTGTTTGTCATCCCATTCCCATTCACCTGACGCTCCGGAAAGTAAATGATAAAATGATGTGATTGAGGTGGTCTGGCGCTCAACGTCCGGTGGCCTCAGGTTTGTCCGGTCTGGTTTTAGCTTCAGGAAGCCGGGGATCGTCGTACTTTTATTGAAACAATTTTTCATCTGCATTGATGGACAAGACAGAGACGATGCAGCATCCATAAATTTTCAGATTTTGTAGTCAAATCAGTGTTGTCTTCTAAAATGCCATTTTGACTACAGCTTCTATAGTGAGTACGTAAAAAAAAAAAAAAAAACATTGGTCGTCAAAAAGACCAAAAGCTTTTAAATCCACTGGCAACAAAACAGAATATGTCTGGTTATAATAATCCTTCTTGGGAATAAAACTGATTATTTTTGAGATCCAAACCAGATAGTGAGCGTCTCAGGCTTTGAGAGAATACGAATATTTTACTGACATTTTAAATACCAAACATCTAATGGCTTACTCAAAAAGTTTATACACTTATAAAGTGTGACGATATTTGTAAATTGAAGACCCATAAAAAGTTCAATAACTCTGAAGGTGACAAATTGTGTTTGCTGATGACTAAAAAGTGAGGCTGCTGTACTCTGACCCCTTCATACTGAAGTCCTTGGAATACTTTTCAACTGAATACGAGGGGGTACCCAAAAAAAACCGGAATTTGGTCAGAAAACAATAATAATAATGAGTTCCGACTTCTGGCCGTCAGATGTGCTGCAGGTAAGCCTCATGCACATCTGTGAGAAATTTGAGCTCCGAGGGTGACACTGACGCCTGTCAGGAGCTATTTATAGCAACAGAGTGCAGAGGCGGTCTGCGATTTTTTCCAAAATGGCGACAGTGACTGGGAAGCCAGAGCAGCGCGTAAACATTAAATTCTGCTTTCTGCTGGGAAAAAACAGCAGCAGAAACACTCACCTTGTTGCAGCAAGCCTACAAGGCTGATGCTCTGGCGAAGAATCAGGTCCATAAGTGGTTCGGGTGGTTTAAAAAGGGCCAGATGTCCGCGCGTCAGGTCCGCTCAGCAGTGAAAACAATGCTGAGCTGCTTTTCCGCTGTCCAGGGTATCGTCCACAGCAAGTTTGTCCCTCCAGGTCAGACTGTAAACCAGGACTACTACATGGAAGTCCTCAGACGGCTCCGTGAGGAGGAAGCGGCCCGCGGAGTGGCGGAGTGGAGCCCGGTTGATCCACCACGACAGTGCGCCAGCGGACACGGCGCTGCGCGTCACGCAGTTTCTGGTGAAGAATAAGATGAATCTCCTCTCCCATCCGCCTTATTCGCCAGATGGAGCCTCGAGTGACTTTTTCTTGTTCCCCAAGCTGAAGAAAGAGCTGAAGGGACAGTGGTTTGCAGATGTGGAGGAGGTGACAGAAAAATCGCAGCCGGCAAAAAATGGCACTTTTACGCGCGGGTCTGACGACGCATTGGTGAAGCGGGAGACACGGCTGGAGCGCTGCATTAATGCAGATGGGGATTATTTTGAAGGCGACGGTGGTGTTTTATTTTTAAATGTCATAAATAAAAAGTTATAATCAAATTCCGGTTTTTTTTGGGTACACCCTCGTATTTTCATCTTTGATGTAGTTAAAAAATGTTTAAAGTCTCACTGGTTAGTGCTTGTTCTTTCTTGTCTTTTCTTTTTTCTTTTTTTTTTTTAAACAATTTGTATAATATAACCAGTCAGTAGGAATAAGCATCAATGAATAATCTCTACGGAGCATAAAATCTTTTGGAAATTGAACAAAATTCCAAATTAACCACTTAAATAACCACCATTAATATCTTACAATAAAACTAAATCTAAAGAATGTAGTTTTCTTCTTCTGTTAAAAAAAAAAACAGCTTTCGTAGTCCAGTTTTTTAATTTTATAAACTTTGTGGTGTTCGTGTTTTTCATGAGTAATGTGTTTTGCAGTCGTCAATAACTTATAAACCCGAGGCTAAAAGAAACAAGCAATCAAAATGTGAAACACTGCAGATCAGGGGTGTCAAACATATTTTAGTTTAGGGGCCACGCTTTCAGTCCGATTTCATCTTGAGGGGGTCAGATCGGGGAAATAGTGCTGTAATAAACTTTAAATTTAAACTTTAAAGTTTGTCTTTGTTGAGAATGTGATGTGATGATTTAAAATGTATATCAAATACACGATGCGGCAGGCATTTAAAATTTCACTTTTGCCTCCGCAGAGTAACATCGACTATAAGTTCTCTGTCACTCTGAGGCTCCTTTGTGTGAAGCTGGAAGAGAAAATGCAAAGAAGAGCAGAGGGCTGTGGAAAAATCGAAAGTGACAACGACCTTCTTGACAGAAGGCACCGCGGACAGGATTTCATGGAGCCGTGCCTCCATGTGCCACTTCCACAGATTCCTGGGTGAACAGCAGCGGTGCGACGTGTAGGGAGGGCTCTTTGTTTTGATTTTAAGCTTGGTCATTTTAATTATATATCAATGTAAATTATTCAGGCTCGTCTTGCACGAACGGTCTTTTTTAAACTGATTTGTGCTACTGAGCTGCGGGCCTGCAGAAAACACATTTTAAAGAGGGGGAAATGAGAAAAACAGCCTCCCTGAGTGAAGAACAGACGAGCCTCTTCTCCCACACAGCAGCAAGAGGATGAAATGCATCATTATGTATGAAGCTTTTAATAGTGAGCAGCAATTAACACTAAAAGCTATCTTTAGAATGAAAGGGGTATCGGTTGTAGGGATGTTTAAATAGTGCACAACAGACCATAATTGCATTTTGCAACTGGCTTTCTGGTTCCTGTAATGTTTTGTGTCGACTCAAGTCAAAGAAATGGAGTTGTTTACAAAGGCTGCAAGCATAACACGCAGCAGCATGGCTGTGAAGAGCTTGTTACTCACTGTGAACTCAAATATCCATGTCGAGGGCAATGCAGGGTCAGCAGCGATCCTCACATGCATGTTTCTATGGGAATAAACTACAAACCTACACACACATTGTTAGAACATGCACACTCCACACACAGAAAGGCCCAGCAGGTCTTTGAACCTGGCCCTTCTCTCTCACCACTGCTCCGTGCCGCCACAGCTCTGTCGTTTCTTCGAGTCTCCTTCTAGTTTCTTCATTCAGTTCTTCTGTTTACTCCAAACCACATAACTTTGTTGGGACTAGTTGGGTTTGGTGCTCTTTGTGGCAGTTTTTTTTTATGATAGTTGTTTTAGAAAAGAATGAATAACTTTACCAAATTTCTTTCTTTTGTTTTTTGTTAACGCTGCTTTCTTTTAAAGGTAAAACGCATTTCAAAGGTAAAAGTAAAACTTCCCCAATCCACAGACCTTTTTTAACCAATGGGAACAATTTGGTTTTTCATAAAAACTCTGGACCTTTTGGGGAGCGACACTCTTTCATCAGACAACAATGAAGCAACATTTCTCTGCCACAATCGGCCTCCGTGCTTTGGTGGCCTTTACACTGCGTTGTCACAAAGCGAGGATAAAAAACTGATAAACATGGTCCTGTCTTACAACTATCAATTTCAAAATGCATAAATTAATTTCATGGAAAACTAAATTGTCTTATTTTCTCTCTCTGACATATTTTCCATGTTCTGCTATCAATAAACTATGAGTTTAAGAGATGAGAAGTCCGCATACATCAACTGGAATTAGCAAATCTGACTGGAGATGACACATCTCAGAAAAAAAACACGTTTTTGTGGTCAGTTTTTTAGATTTTGAAGAAAATGTATCACAGTCAGGATAGATTTCTGCTCATTCGTATCAAAAGCCATTTGAATGTGTCAGTATATGAGGGAAAACGGTATCATTTTATTCTTGACTCTGGTGTAACTCTGTTGGTTTAACAAGGTGAAGCATTCATCTGTTGTGACAGAGTACAGAGGACAGGGTGGAGCGTTATTAGCTGAGGGGAACATGGCGAGCATGCTAACAGCAGCACGTTGCCAGCAGAGGTCAAAGCAAACTCTACTTCTCTTAAACGGAGTGGTCAGTCTGACCCGCAGCTGGATGAGGAGCACGTATGCAAAGATACTAACTATACTATATGCCTGTCACCTTAAACGGTTTCTCTGCTGAACTTACCTTTCCACGCCATGTTCCTATTCTGTAATGAGAAATTATAATGATAGGTATGCTAGTAATAAAGTTAAAAAAAAAAACTTTCCTGTGAAACAAAATGTTCCCTCTTCTAATTTGATCCAGGCAATTGTCACATATGGCCAATTAGCAGAATAAGGCTTTTTGAGCCTGCTGTCAGGAGGAAGTTGAACAAAAACAAATTAGGAACGGTATGGACTAAAAAAGATGAAATGTTATGTTCCTTCTCTCCATGGTGACGGTCTTTATGTTGTTAATATTGTTGAAGATTTTTTAAATAGACAGAATACTCCTTCTTTATCTCACATATCCAGACAATATTATTAACTGGGCTGAATGTTCTCTTTGAAATATTTAAAATTCTCTGATATATTATTTGCAATTACAGCTACAGGCAGTTATAGAATTATCTTTTTGCCCCTGCTGTGTACTCCTCATTTGATCCCTCTTCCAGAAAATTGGACTGTAGTTGAAGAAAGCTCTTTCCAGTGGTTTAACAATGCACCAATCTTCAGCATCCGGCCTTCACGGTTCATCCAGGCTTTAAAGTTTAAAAAGGAAGGTGAAACAGGGAGAGGGTGAAACGATTTAAGGGTCGCACGATTGGACACATGACTTTTTACACAAGATGAATTACCTGAAAGTAAAGTAGTTTTTAAGCAAAGATGGAAGTATCAGGAAAGCGTCTGTGTTGCACATGAAGATGTGTCTTACAGCATTTATAAGAATCAAAATGTGTGTGTCTGATCTGTATTCCCAGCCAGAGATGCTCCTACAGAGGGGATTTACACAATGCAAAGACTGACGCTCACTCACAAGAGAGACGAATGTGAAAGCCAGATGGACGCACACAGTCAAAGATGATAATTACTGAGACAAATTCCTGACATGGTGTAGACTCAGTTCTGAATTGATCGACTTCTTTTTGGAGTCCTATAACCGTCTCAAGAGGCGATTATGTCAGTCAGGTAAACATCTGTGCAGTGAGAGAAACAAAAAAAACGCATTTTAGGATCTTAAACTGGGTTCGACGTTTGTATGAGAGGAAGAATATTCCTCTGAACTGAAATGAAATGAACAACTAGAAAACAACTTAACCCTATTTTCAGATTCTATTAGACAAGCTACATTTCTTTAACATGCAGTCATTGCCACATGAATCCGAGCTTGAGTTTTAGATATATGGTGTTTTTAGGTGGTCAGCTTTATTTTTACAAACCAGAAATAGGCTTCTTCTTTTTTTTTTTTTTTTTTTTTGGGAGGGGTGGGCAGCAGAATTTTGAGGATTCCACTGAAGTCGGACAACTCAATCGCATCGTCCTGGCTATGCTTCATTGCCTCATCTCATATCTTATCCCAGCCAGGCTCTCCAGTGCTTTCCCCTCTTCGTCTGCAAGCTTTCTCATTACGCTCCTTCACTACCAAGGAAATAATACAGCTTTAATATTGATCTGGGTGGAAAACCACATTTGCTTTCGTCTAACCATGTGTGTGCATGCAGAATCCACATACAGTACCTGTCTTATAAAAATGTGTACGTAGCCCCTCCCGCCTCCCCATCCGCTCCGCGAGCCCCTTAAATAGGCTATTTTCTCCTCTAATGTTGTTTCCCTCTTCTCTTCTTTTGTATTGATTGGACAAGCCCGCCGGATCAATAGATTGCTGTAGATCAGACCGATTGCTGCACAGGCGGGCTACCATCTCGCAGCATTCAACACGGACTCCCTATAAACCACTTGGAGAGGCTCTCATTTCTGCGCCAAGGTTATGAAATAAAGGGCTGATAAAAGCTGACGGTGAAGCTTGTTTGTTTTGACCGATGAATAGGTTAACTGCTGTGGCATTGTTGCGAGCCTTCCGCCAGCGCTCTGGGTCTCACCTCATTGTGGAGCAAATTACCTTGAATCTATGGTCTCTTTATTGCACTCACAAATCCTGAAAGTTGTTAGTGCCACAGGGCTGAAGAACATGAGGGAAGATTGTATACTAATGGCCCCATGATGCTTGTGTTTTCTTTTTTTGTTCAGTTGATGTATCAAACCATCAATCACTGTGCTGCACTATTAAACCAGAAGTTCTTCCTCGCTATCGTTTAGCTTACTTTTCTTTTATTTCGCTTTTTTGACATGTGGCTGATGCAGCATTCTTGCCGGGCCTTTCCAAGTTTAATACAAACCTCATAGTACTTCAGCCTTCTGTACATCCATACTTCATCAAATGATTGCTTCTGGCATTTCACAGAGAATACATCTCAAAATTGTATCTATATATCATGTTTTTTTTTTTTTTTTCTTTTGGTCACATCACATCAACTTAATATGATCCATGGATGTGGTGACCCTAGCAGACAGGACTGTGGCGCCCGAGGCACCTGGGCAGAGAAACAACGGTCTGTGAAGCCTCTCAGTCACATTTCTGTTAGTCCTGTTTCCACTCTCAATATTAACTCTGCTCCAACAAAGAAATGTTCATCAGAAATGTCAAGAACACCGTCACAACTCAACGAAGGAATGTTGTAAGTAAAATACTACAAACTAACGGCATGATGAACTGAACCGAGCTGTGCTGTCAGCACATCTGTACCAACACCCTGCCGATTCGTGGAAAGAATGAACTCTGAGGTCAGAATAAGATCCCTCCATGACCATTTATTTCAAAGCAAGTTCACGTTTTTGATAGCAGGGCAGGTCACCTCCCTCGCTGTGGCCATGTGGTATTGAATGAAGCAATCTTTGGCCGTGCCTGGGTGTAGCGACAGCAGGGAAGCCATTTGCAGGTATGGTGCCTGAGCTGAGGAGAACGGTAGAGCGGTGATGGGATATGGAGGCACATGCTTCCACACTTCACCTGGCCTTTAGCTACATTCAGTGCAGTCCTGGACCATGTCGTCTCAAACAGAGCACAGAGCGATGGCTTCCAACACGTTACTCAGCTCTGCCTCTTTCTCTCTCCTCACTAATTGTCTGGTTTTGCTTCCCGTGACTATCTCTCCTTCTGCAGTCACCTCTTCCCGTTCACCACGTTAGCTCTCTTGTACACCAAGCGGGCAGCACTCACTCCCATGCCAGACTGTTTCTTGTGCCTTTGCCATGCCTCCTGTCAGCTTTGTTGTCCACCAGCCTGATTACCTGCACTGACCTTTTTGCATGTGTTCTGGGAGGAAGGGTTATCCGTGCCGTAATTGGCCTTTTTATTTGAGAGAAAACCCAGCCGTCATAATTTGGGGTGTTATTGAACACAAGCACTCATGGCAATCTGCACCATCCACAACAAAGCCACACTCACACACACACACACACACACACACACACACACACACACACAGAGAAAGATAAACCATTCCACAAGTATAAACCCAAGTGTCCACAGGACAGAGGCCTGACCATCCAAGTGTCTCTCACTTCACTGCCAACCACCGGATCCTGTACAGAAAAAGAGTCTACCATGTGTTAAACTGACGGTCCCTCCAGTCTGGATCTGACTGGACCTCGCTATTTTTACCCCCACCCCCCGCCGTGATGGCTGCTGCCTCGTTTGGACCATGGTACTTGAGGTAAAGCCGGGATTTGCAGTGCAAATTACAAAGCTGCAAGTCTGATGAGGCGGCTCACTCTGATGGAGACATTCTGAGAACTGCATTGCTTTTCTGAAGTTAGAAATCAAACTTATGTTGGTGGTAGTCTGATTCAAATTAGAAACATTTATTTCACATCAGAAGACTTTGTCTTGTTCTAATTATTTTAGTTGCATATATTGACACATGCAGTCCTCTACACCTACTAAAGACTTCTAAATGGCAAATTGTTCAGTCTTTATTCCATGATACATTCATTTGCACACGGAGTATCTATTGTTTCTCTTAAGTTCTGAAGTCCATCAATCTACATTGTCAAGTAGGGTTACATATCCCACGAACCCTTTAGACTGAGGCAGCTGTATCATTTCACACAAGTTTTTTCAGGCTTAACTTACAGTGGAAAAAACAATCATACTGATTTGTGTGGACAGTTTTCACTGAGTTGTCATAACTTATCTGCTGCTCTCAGCATGATTGTGAATGTGACAAAGTATTTATGAGTTGAAAAAGTTTTTTTTAAAGCAAAAATCCATTCAATAATCATTCGCAAAAGTCATATTTACTGACTATAATCAAACATTTCAGTGGTTCCTGCGACATTAGATGCATGTGTCAGAAAGGCCTGTGCTACACCCATCAAAGACGTCCTTGGTGGAGCACCTGCACCGCTCGACATTGAAATGCAATTTAAAGTGAGCAGTAAGGGCTGGAGTGCATCCAGAGATGGTCACGTCAAGTCATTTGCACCAATGTGGAAACCATAGCAACTGTTTCCACAACCCTTCAGCCTAAAAAATCAATCAGGTCCAGGGGAAGGTTTGTAGTTTGGCCCGCTCAGACTCGGTTGAATAATGATCGAGTGTTTTTGTGATTTAACCCCCGTGCTAATGCTTTAACACTTGTTAAACTGTTAAACTATCATTTCTTCCTTCATCTGATCCAGGCTTTTCATCGGGATGTTTTGTTTTAGTTGATTGAAATTAGAAAATTAAAGTGAATTATTTTTCTTTCTGAGATGGACTGCTGACCTCTCGAGGGTGTAGACAATATTGGCGAATTAATTTTGTAAAAAAATCTAAATAGGTAAAGAAAATCAGTATTTGTACCAAAATAAACACAAGGAAGAGGAGAATTAGAGGCTATGTTTTCAATGGCATCTTCTTATTGCTATTCCACACTGCCAGAACAAGATATTTTAGCTCTCACATCGTTTTAAGAAACTCCACAGCTCAACACACATGAAAAAACACAGTTACGTCCTTATCTTGCAAACAGAACTTTTCTTTTCTGCAGCTGCTGAAAAGTGCTCTTTATCTTTAGCTTCGACAAGCTTTTCCCAAAGAAACAATTCATAGCCCCACTTCTTCCCCTCCTGTAAAGCATGCCTCCTCTGGCAGCCGCTTTTGTAAACATACCATCATCTGTTTGCCAGTGGACGTAAAATGCCACTTAACAAGCCTTCTTTTAAAGTAGTAGCCTATAGTTAGAACACGCGTCCACATAGCCTCCTTTGTCAAGTAAACAAGGCTGTTCAATCCTGTTTCCTGCAGCCGAAGAGTATTGATGAAATAATGTCCATCGAGACGCTTATTCATACTTTATTCCTGTCTTGTTTATGCTCCTGCAACAAACAGCAAGTCTTGGTTCAATCGGAGGACTATTCTCTGTGCCGCAGTGTGTCTGAAATGTAGACAAGATCCTAATAAGCTCTGAAGCAAATTCCTGTCTTAGCCTCTCTTGAGCAGCTGACACCTTCAGCGCCACAACATGGATGAAACAGCTTAATCCCCGATGTCCTGTTTCATCCCCTTATCCCCATTTTACGGAATGTTTGATCACATAAAACAACATATAGGATTATAAAGCTTTATTTTATTGCCCATCATTTACAAAAAAGGATCAAAGTATCATACGCATAGTGCACGTTTCAAGCAAGACATTTACTTCTTGAATGACAAATGTTCTTTTAACATTTTGATGCGTGTGTCATGCAGGCACACAGAAAAAAGTCATATAATGAATGAATGTAAGGACTGATTAAAAAAGGTCAGATGATATTATATAAAAGAATGACAATACATATGTAAAATTTAATCCAAACTCCTTGGTAGGACGTATTGGGTCACAGATTGTTTTGCGTCAATATTCACAAATAGTTGAATAGCTGAAAAAAAAAAAAAAAAAATGAGACGTAAAAGCTTAAGACTGCAGTTCAGACTGAAGAAAGGCACCTCTATAGTTGCCCTGTAAGACATTGTGAGTTTTAGATAGGTTTAATGTTCAGTGTGAGTGTTTCATGTCCTTACAGGAGTGTTTCTGAGGGATTAGCGGATCCAACACAACAAAAGAAGCTTTGATTGGTCGCCGGTTGAAGTTTCTCTTTTATGCCAGTTTGGCTATCAGCAGGTTCCATCGTTCCATCATTTTTTATGAAGACTTGAACTCACTGTGGATGAAATATAGCCCGTTTTTTGGGGGGGGGGGTTTTTTGGCCTATTATAGAGACAGTGGAGCTTGGTGTCAGAGGCTGTCTGGCAGCTCAAACACGAGCCGTTAACAGCCACTGATATGAAAACCAAAGGTTGGACATGGACATGCTCTGATTCTTTAGGTGGTCAGTTTGAAGCCAAACTTGATGAAAAGCTCCAAGAATGAACTGCAGGGAACAATGCCACGTCAGGCTAAATTCAAGGGATTAAAGGGGGGAAAAAAAGAAAGAACAGATTCCTCCCACTTCTTATTGTAACTCCTTTTTTTTTTCTTTTTCTCAAGAAGTGACTCTCCAAACTGAAACTAGATGAAAGCTTTACAGGGGAATCACTGGAACAAAGCATTAATATTTGTGCAATGACAGAAAAAGGATTGATTGCAGTAGGCAGCGAGTGCTGGGGAAATGTCTTAATGGGGCCTTTTCTGTCTCTTGCTATGCAGCCTGCAACCCTGGCATCCAGCACTCCAAAGACATGAACTGCAGCTCTGTCCATTTTAAATGACTGCCTTCTTCACCTGTGCTACACGCTCTGGGACATTATGCAAATGCCCCATCCCCTGGCTGGCAGACTGCACTGCTCTCTGACTGTAATCAGACAGGATTATGCACTGTTGTCGGCAAAGGTTTCCTCAGCAAATAAATTCACAATGATCATTATCATACTGAGGCTCAGTGGGACCAGGTGAGGGCCGCGGGCGCACAAGTGTGGTATATCCAAAGACGCGCAACCAAAAGACACAAGTCTGGAGGTGTTTTGGTCCTCGCACAGCACAGTCAAGGATAAAGTCAAAGCATTTAGTTAATAAGTGTGTTCGATCATTAATGGGGACAATGAGTGGCGCCAGTTTGAAACTTAACTTTGGCCAACCAGTAAAACAAAAGGCTGCCCTGCGCCGTGCAGTTTTATCCATCTTGTGTTCCTCTCTTCATCTCACCATAGGAAGACTAACTCTGGCCTCATTACAGGGAACAGATTCTGCACAAGTGAAAGCCTGTTGGCCATGCAAAATATCTGGTTCAATATTTCAATATTTCATCATGCCCTTACAGCAGAGAGAGTAAACACAACCCGGCAATTCCCCTCAACTCCCACTCCAAATCTCCCTCTTTTTGTCTGTGCTCACAGATCTGCTTGTTGTCTTGTGTGATTCAGAACCGCCTTTTTGCTTTTTTCCGTCTTCTCTCAGTGTTGGTAGGTGATCCACCGCGCACGACACAGAGGGGGCTTCAGCTCAGAATCACAGAGGCATGCTGATGTTAACATCTGTGTCGGCCAAATTATGAGGTTCTTTGAAATACAATCTGAATAACAATAATCTCTATTTTGAAGTTAGGGCGTCCAAACTTTTCAGAATTTCTATTCAGTTATGAGAAATTCTCATGGTGTTCATAAGGTTAGAGACTTTGTGGAAAAAACTCATTTTTTCTTCTTTGGGGATCACATTTAGTCTGTTAATACATTTTTTTTAAAGGTGGCTGTTACAAAAAAGAAACTGGCTAAATGTTTGCTGAAATAATTTCAGACACAATTCTGGACTTTCAGATGTTGATCGCGAGTCAAAAACTTAAATTCGTGATGGGAATATTTGACTCAAGAAGCCGCTCTTAATTTTCCACAGCTAAAAGTTAGACAGTATTAGTTTAAATAAGTAAACTACCACATGTTTTGTGCGACTTGACTGCTGCCAGTAAAAACACTGAAAATGTCTCATTGCCTCATAGAGACTGAAAACCAACCACCCAACCCTGGACTGTGGAGGAAGCCAGAATACCCCTAATCTGAGGAAAACATGCAAACTCCACACAGAACAGTTCAGACTTCAACCCACTGAACGATGCAGGAGGTGAACGCCGTGGTGAGGCCCTTCCAGAAAAAGATGAATTACTAAAACACAACAAAGCTAAACAATGAGGTCGCAACACTGGAGGTAAACATTTAACTTCCAGAGACAGACTCAGTTTTACATTGTTGTGATGAAACATGCTGCTAACAGTCCTTCACAAAAAAGCCTTGTTTCTTGGAGGCATTTCTGTCTCTGAATTATTAACACTTTGACTTACACTTTCCCTCTTCTCACTGGAACTTCCTTTGTCGTCTGCGTTTGTCACATACAACCCCCCACCCCTCTTCATTTTTTTTTTTTTTAATTCTCTGTGATAAAACACTTTGTACTGTCACAGTTTGAACATTGACAAAGCAGAGGCCACAATTAGCACACCGTTGTTTCAAATAGACTTTTTTTTTTTTTGTCCTAAATTGCTATTTCAACAAGGGAAAAATTCGGTCTTCCCAGGAACACGGATCTGGTGCAAAGAAAGGCAAAAATTGGCAGTTTCATTTTCTAAAGTTTTATAGTTTTTTTTTATAAATTGAATTCAGATGTTTAAGCATGATTTTTTTTTTTGTTTGCTTTTTCTGTCCCTTTGTCTTGTGAGTAATGTGGAGTAGCTTTCCTTTACAGCGGCTGCGCTCAGCGCTGGTGAGCACAATGGTGATGAGAATCATTGTTTGCGATTGCTAAAACACACAGCTCCTCTGATCTCTGATGCTCTCTAATCTGCCACTGAATCTATTATTCCTGCTTTGACTTTGTGGCAAAGAGTAAATGCATCATCTCTGTTTAAGCTTGTGTTCCAGTTGAAATGACGAATTGCTAAAGCTTAAAATTATGAGCAGTGTTGATAGTCACAATGAAATACGGCTGTGAAGATTCCAGAAACTGACAAACTTCAACACATACAGCCAGACAGGTTGGGACAGTGTGGAGATGAGAACGAGAAACCATCTTTTCTTGACAGTTGAACAAAGAGCATATCACCTCTTAAAATCCAGACAAAAATATCCCATGATTCTGACTTTGGTGGCAGAGGCAGACAAAAAGTGAAGACAGGAGTGTACTTACTGTGTAACATCATTTCCTCATTTATCCACAGGTGGGTGGATAAGAGGACCAGTTGCTGGAGTTTTGGAAATGTTTATCAACATTCAATGCTCTGAATATTGAGTTATGGTGGAAGGCATCCACTTTAGAAATTTAAGCTCCTCGACTCTTTCACTTTGGAGGCAGATTGTGTGTGGAGCCTTCTGGTCTTCCTCCTCTTCAGTCTGCAGGACACACATCTGTGATTCCCAAAAAATACATATATTTTCTATTATTGATTTGTCTCACCACAAAACAGATTTGTGACCCAGTTTATTTTGAATGAAATGTGGCACATAGGAGATAGTGGCATATTTCAATCACAGATGTAAACTTATATTTGTGAAAGGTGGAGTGAAATACTTGACACTGATATCTGGAGGTGTTTCCGAGTCTGCACAATGGTCTAAAATACAGAATCTTGCCTGTTCTTAATGTAATTCCTTCCTCTCTGAAATGCCTCTTTTATGTTAGATTATGATACAAATCTGCTGGAAATTAATGCTAATGGATGCAATGTATCTCTGTGTTTTATAAATACCTTATTTTGATATTAAATTGTCAAGAAGTCATGTTTTCGTGTACTTAAAAATGGATTTGACATTCAGCATTTACTGAAAAATAACTTCAATAACTGACATATAAATTAATGATTAAATGTCAAAGTCTCATGAACTTTTTTTTTTTTTTTTTTACAAGAATTCCTCCTGTCTTCATTCACAGGCTGCAGTTGTTTTCAGTTTTTTCATCAAGGCTTATTCTCGGACTTCAATATGCCTCCGTTGCATTTACATCCGTTTTAGTGGTGAAAATATGTGTTCTAATCAAATAAAAGATAGGTCAACCCTCAACAGGTAAAAGTCCCTGCTGGGAAAAGCCATTCCCTTGACGTCCAGATTTCTCCTGCCTGCCGACCCCCCTCTGAATCTCCGAGGCGCCGCCCCCCCCACTGTGAACCGCTGCTGTACAGCAATACATCTCTTCTAATCACCTGATTCTGTTTACAGCGCTCCGACTCCTGCATTAAGATTATCCTCAGTTTGAAGATCATTCATACTTTTGACCCGAGTCTTCAATATTTAGATTAAGCGGCCCTTGAGAAAAGCAGTGTGGCAAATAAATTTAATTGCGCATACATCTTTTTCTCATTTTCAGCATGACTGTGCACTGGACGGCTCGGTAATTCACTTACTGTACATATAATTATCACATTGGACTCTGCAGTGACAGATAATCAATATTAAAATTGTCAGACTGGGGCCAGAAAAAGCTTAAATGAGACATTTGAAGTGTGATGGTCAGAGTTTTTGGGACTCCAAAAGTTTAAGTAGAGAAGTTCAGGAATGAATGCAGATAAACCATTACTGTATAAGCAGGATTTAGTGAAATATCTGACGTGAAGAAGTGATTTCTGGTGTTGTCTTTTGCAGGGGTACGATTGGTATATTCAAGATAACTGGACACCAGTTACAAAAAAGCTTTATTAAGCTACAACAGCAAAACCAACATGAGGCCTGAAAACCTTGTTTCAGCTGATTGTGTCCAAATGTTTTCAGGAGGCTGCGATGAATCAATGAGAGAAGCTTGAATACCACACACATCAGATCTAAAGAGCTCCAGGTTAACATGAAGCAGTGTGAGAGGTGTTTTTATCCACGAGTGCCTGCTGCACACTGGACCTATAAGAAATTCATCTGGAAGTCAACAGGCTTTCTTTCTTAAAGGTGATAAGATGAAACCTTTGAGCTTCTCTGTGGCTGCTGAGCAGCTGAACTGACTTTGGTAACTGAGGCACTTGAGAGATAGATGTCATCTAAAAATGACTAAGAAGCTGTAAAATGTGGAGATGCATTTCTGTAAATTTCAAAGAATATCATGGATAAAAACTTTTTTTTTTAAATCTCAAAGTCTCTTTCCATTTTCGTTGTAAATTTCAAAGACAAAATGTAAAACATGACAGCCTCATCTCGACTCCCTCCAGTTCATTCTCATATACAGAAGACACCGTCATCTTTCTGCTTCACTGCCTCTACGCCCACCAGAGTCATGTTCTCTGACTTCTCCAGCGCCCTCAGCTAGGGTTGGGCGATTACATGATGATAAGGTATCCAAAGGTATCACCCGTGTAAATATAAATAAATAAAATTCTTCTTTAATGCTTATTTAATGTTTGTTTGTCCAGTAACCTTGTGTGGTTGAGTTTCAATTTAATATTTATACATTTGAAAGCTGATGTTTATGCATGTGGATTTTCTAAATCTATCATTTTTAAACACATGATGCAGTATTTCTCACCTATAAATGTAACTTCTCCTTCATACAGCTCTGATTGTTTTTCATGTGTTTCATTGATTTACTATATTCTAATAATATTATTTCTTTTCAATTTGCTTTTTTTAATCAGGGAAAATAAAAATAAACAGCTCCCTCTTAATATGCACTGAAAATAATTTTGAAGTAAACTGCTGTTTTGTAAAGTAAACAACAATGTGTGAAGTTTTCAAGTTGCTGAGAAGTGTGTCGAGAGTTTCTCCATCAAACACCTGAGAAGTTCCTTGCAAAGTTAAAGAGGTTCGCAAAGTGTGTGTGCAGAGAAGATTTGAGTGGGTGGGCAAGTTTACAAAATATTTCATTAACATGGATAACTGTTGCTTGTTTGGTCTCTTAAAGTCATGGTGAACAATGATTTTTTTCCCCACAATAATATTCCACACAATAATCTGCATATTTTCATTCTTCTCACAACAGTAAGGGGTCATCGTACAGTTTCAAACTGCAACTTCAGTTTATTTTTGGACTTCTCACTACCAGAGTTATTTAAACTTCAGGCCATACTGTTGCTGAACCCTAACCCTGCTTTGAGAAACTAAGTTTTATTTGTGTTTAAACTCACACAGAGGTGAGCAACATTGTTGATAAAGTGATTTCTAATTTCTTCACTGTCAGTACTGGTCGTTTTCTACACTCATTTCAGCTCGTATGTATTTTCAACTGAATGGTAACATGTTCCTCCAGTGTCATGATCCCAGTCCAGATTCTCCTGAACTCGGTAATTTTATAGTTGAGAGTCAGTGTGATAACGATCCAACCTGGTCGTCTGTCCATATGAATACCTATGTGTTGTCCTCTGCGCATGTGTGTGTGTGTGATTTCACTCCAAAAACAATCAGTCTCGCCTCATGACCTCACACTCCACCTGTCGTTTTCTCTGTAAATCAACCTTGTTTTCAAAACGCTGCCATGTAAATGTAAAACGTTTCTCAAATGAAAATGCAGAAACGAGGTGTTTTCACTTGAAACGTCCTGTGAATGGGGCCTAAATGTCTTGACTTGAACACAGCGAAGCAGTTGATGCAACAACAGCTGCTTTCTGTCGCTGTGCTTGGTTTGACTGACTGGTGGATTCTGATCTGACTGGCAACTCTGTTATAGAATGGAAGCATTTTCACAACTATTTGGTGACCTTTTAATAAATCCTTTGTGTGTGTGCGTGTGTGCGTGTGTGTGTGTGTGTGTGTGTGTGTGTGTGGCCTTGCTCCATCCATCACATCCCAGAGACAGAGAACATTATTACACTCGCAGTCCTGACAGTATGACCGCTCTGGAGCTGGTCATATTGTGGGCTGTCAGGGTGAATTGTTGAAACACATGCTGAAGTTCTCCCAAACTGGGTCAGCCAACCAGTGAATCACTGCGCTGCGTCTCATCCCCCCACCCACATCTTCCTCCTTGTTCTAATTCGCTGAAGAAATCGCCTAACTACCTCTCTCCATTACTCTGTTTCTTTATGTATTTATAGAACATCTGTCACAGGAGGGATCGTCGGGCTACTCTGTGGGCTGCAGCTCTTACTACTCACGATATTGGAGGTTTAAAAGTTGAAACTTAAAATCAATCGGGGCAAAATGCATAATTTGTAAACACAAACAGAGCTTAAGCTGCGAGGTGAAACGAGGACGGGGACGCTTCGACAGATCTGAACAGGTCTGCGATCGCCTCCCATAAATGCCTATCCGAGTGAGAAAAAGTTCCTGTAAACGTGAATGAGAGTCAGACGATGC